>NW_009623537.1:0-6899 GCF_000690535.1 Cariama cristata
GACCCAGTACTTGGCCTTGTTGAATTTCACACACTTGGCTTTAGTCTGTCAATCCAGCCTGTCCAGACCCCTCTGCAGAGCCTTCCTACCGTCTGTCAGATCAACACTCCCACTCAACTTGGTGTCATCTGCAAACTGACTGAGGGTGCACTCGATCCCCTCGTCCAGATCATTGATAAAGATCTAAAAGAGAACTGACCCCAACACTGAGCCCTGAGGAACACCACTTGTGACTGGCCGCCAACTGGATTTAACTCCGTTCACCACCACTCTTTGGGCCCGGCCATCCAGCCAGCTTTCTACCCAGCAAAGAGTACACCCATCCAAGCCGTGAGCAGCCGTTTTTTCCAGCAGAATGCTGTGGGAAACAGTGTCAAAGGCTTTATTAAAGTCTAGGTAGACGACATCCACAGCCTTTCCCTCATCCACTAGGCAGTCAGATGAGCCTGGCTTTTTATTCTCTACTGTTGTGCAGTCTAGTTCTCCACAGGAAGCCTGTCTAATCTAACAATTGCCTCAGACTAACTCCAGGGCAGTGTAACTGGATTTGAGCAGGAAGACCAGCACACTGAACTGAACCACCTTTCAAGATCAGGTCTACCTAGCACCATAATTATGGAACAGTTTTTCAAGTGAAAATGATGTATTTCAAGGAATATAATGTGTTTAATAGTTATGGTATCCTAGTACTTGTGTGAGGCATTAGAGAGTGCGCAGCAAAGCACAGTCTTGGCAGATGGACTGGATCATCCAATATAATTAAAACCTTTCATTTCTAACATCTATAACAATGTCTCCATTTCAGGCATTTGTGACAATGATCTTTACTTGCTATATTTTGGATTAGTTGTCCAAGTGATATCCTTTCCAAGTATTAGCAGACAGAATAATAATAGCTTGTCGTTGTAGATGGCAGCAGGCATAAACAGTGGGAGACATTAATTATCACCCTTTTGGTTTACAGCAGCAGAAACCACCATTACAAGAAAAAGAAAAACCCTAAGTACAACATAACTCTTCACTCATTTCCTACCAAAAGGTGACCTAAAAAGGAAGATAAAGTTGAGATTCTGACAGATTTAGGTTTGGTTGTTTGTCATTTTTTTAAAGAAGTACAGAGGCCATCTGGAAAAATATTTTGGATCTGCCTATTGGTCACATTTGAAATTCTGGCATGTAATATATGGAGAACAAAAGGGATGGTGGTCTGAGATGTACCAGTAGAAAGTGAGCACAGGAAGAAGGAAGGGACTTACTCAGACTAAATATTTGCCTATCTGTTAGTAGTGACAAGTCCAGGGTAAACTGGGACAAAAGGATAGCTGGCACAAAGCATAAAATACCACTTCCACTTCTGTTAAAACACCAAAAGAAAGGGTATCTTTTGCTTACTGTGACAGTAGACTAGTGTCAACTTTTCTTTGCCTTAATTGCACTTTCTTATTTTCATTATTACATTAATAAGTCTGCCCTTTATGCTACAAATATTTTGGGTGTTATTGCAGGGAAGGCTTTCCTAAGTGTAGTGATTTTTGGTATCAAATCAGTTCATAGCAGTTGAAGCAATGTTACAATCATTAAAAGCATGAAGTCCCTATCTGTATCATGCTTCCCAACTTTATTACTATTTCTGCAATTAGACAATTTTCATCAAAGTTTTAGAAAAGGTAGTAAGAAGATCATGTTAACTCTGAAGTCTCCCTCAGAAAGATATGGATTAGGGAATCTTCTCTCAAAAGGAGATGTGATTAAAGTTGAGGTTATAAGAATGTACTAGAAACATTTAGAAATGACTGGGATGGAATTTAACTTAAATCATGTAATGCGACTTTACTCTAGAGATCTTTCAATACCAAATCTGCATCTTGAAATAATCCTGCAATAATTCTCTTTTAGTGGTTTCATCTATTTTAGATTTTCTATTTGTAATCCTAAAGTTGACCAGAGATCTTTGATATAAAGACTACATAGAAGCCATTCAGGAAAGAGCATGCATTAAAAGCAAAATGTTTTGTCCCACAGAAGATCTGACACTGTCAGATTGATTTGTCTCAATACAAACAAATTGCTGCTATACCACATCAGCTTTTCCAAAACCGACCTGTGTGATTTATTGGATTGTGTGTTTGTGATCTTATCCTGTAGGTTTTCAAGGCTAATGATTCTTCATATGCCTATTGTTGGAAGTTTCTAATAGCCTCTGCTATATATCTGATGTTTGACACATACCAAGCCAATTCAATTTGATTTTTAACGCGGCGCCCAAATTCTGCTTTTCAACAATATCTAATACCAACATTTGGATGGAAGTTCTTGAAATCTCCCTTTTGGCATGATTCCAGGAAGGAGAATTCTGGGGCACGGAGAGGCACACACAGAGCAAACCCCGCTGTGGCGGGGGCCTCAGCTGTGGTGTTCAGCTCAAGTATCATCAGTCTGTTTGTTGATAACAGACACTTCTGCACAAAGCTCATTCTAACAAAACCGTAATTTGTCATTCTTAAAAAAGGCTGTAAGTCAAAGAGTGCTTAACAGTTTAAGATCGCACTGTTGCTGAAAGAAGAGGTCCCCAGTCTCCTCCACTGTCTGCAGCTCGTTCCCACCTCTGCAAGGCTGCTGCCCTTTTGTGGACACAGCTGCTTCCACAGCTCCATGCTCAGTCAGATGGGAGATCGAGTCAGGCCCTCTGTTAGCTTTCAGCCTTGTCTGTTCCCCAGCCTAGTTCATGGCGTAACCACACAAACATGTATGACTCTATAAAGCAGGGATTGAGCAGCTGGAGACTAGTGGAAGCTTATTCTGGCTTAAAGAGTTCCTCAAATTACAGACTTGGCTGTAAGCCACACGCAGTGGTGGGTACTCAGGCTGGTCAAGTCCTGAAAAGACCCCTAGGAACAAGAGGGACTTAGCCTAGCAAGGTAAACAAATAGCACCATGTCAGGCTAAGCTCAGTGTCGCTAGATAATGCACGTGTGAGGGAAACACGGAATTATTTGGGATTCTTACTCAGGAAGGACACCTGCTTACCAGTAGGGACAGCTCAAGTGAAAGCCTTTCTTCAGTATACAACTATATTCCGAAACAAAACCCAGCATTAGATTGCCTGAGAATGGCACTGAGAAAAAGACAAAAAAATACTACATACACATTATATTAAAAGAAAACAGGGTGCGGAAGTGATTGCACCATCTGCCAACAGAACACGGTACAAAACAGAGGTTGTGCGTATTGAGAGGAAGGCAACAGGAATGATTAGGAGTACAGAAAAACCATGCACATATCGATTGAAATGATTGGGACTGTTCATTTCACAAAGCAGACATCTAAAAGAGAACACGACAATAGTATTTAAAGTAAGGAATGGTACGGGCAAGGTAGATAGATAAAAAGCTTTGTTGAGACAGCTTTGTTCCCTGGCTCAACACAAGATTATAGAGAGATTCAGTGAAATTGTAAGGTAGCAAATTAAAAACTGATAAAAAATAACACTTTTTAGCACAATATATAATTAGAGGACATGGTACTGACACAGGCAGTGGGTTGTATGGGGTAATTTGAGGTTTCTTACCCCTCAGTGAAAGAACAAGCTACTTAGTATGCAGGGTAAGGTAAAAAAGCATGAAGTTAGGCAGTTACTATAGAGCAACAACGATTGCCACCAGCTGCCGACCTAGACTAGCTTGCTATCTGTCCCGACTTGCAACCATCCACCTCTTGTCTTGCTGAGGGGTTTGTAATTCAACAAACAGCAAGACCCCCATCTTCTGAATAGCGTGAGAGTTGTCTGTTCAAAGGAAGTCAAATACATTGACTTTATGGGATTAAATGTATGCAAGCACAGAATCATGTAGAAGGGGATTTCCTAAAAACAGAATGGTCTACAAAGGGACTTTCACTGCATATGGAAGAGATACACCACCACAGAACATGTCTGTTCTGTTTCAGAAGAGATAAATTGTCAGGTCTAAAGATTTAGGCCACTTTGATGCACCTGACCCTTGGCACAACTCCCATTTTCTCACCGTTGGGCAAGCAGTGAAGACCAATACATGAAGTCATCTAAATAAATCACTTTGGAAATAAGATCTAAGGCTGTATTTGTCAGAATTAAGTAAAAAATCTGCACATAAAGTACTTCATGGGGGAAAAAAAGCAACATTTCAAAGCAGACTGTTGACAAGTGACATTATCCTGTCACCTGCTAAAGACAAATGACTTGCCAAACACAACTATGCTGGATGCAGCTATATTTCACTGATGGGTTTTTTGGTTCCCGTCTCACTATCAAAACATATGTCCATGAGACTGGGATTTAGCATCACCACATCGGCCTTTCTCTAAGGAGGGTTTTGGCACACACAAGAGCACACCAGTCCCCAGCCCCTGTCATGGCGGGGCTGGTGGCCCTCTCCTCCACCAAGCAACACACCATGGAGGCCACACATCTGAGCACTGGGAGGGAGCCCTGTCCTTTAAAGACACTGTTCCTGCACGCAACATGACTTCTCACCCTGGAGGGCCAGGTTGGGTCAGGTGGTGCACCTCTGCGCCCCGGGGTGTCACAGGCATGTGGCAGGGTCACCTTGGCCATGCTCGGTCACCTTGGCCATGCTTGGAGCCAGGCCGCGAGGTCATGAAGGTGCTGGCTTCCTTACCAAGGAGTGTGACCTACTCGCCACGATACCATGGTCTTTGAGGCTTGGGCTCAATGGAGGTGTCAGGAAAATGATGATGCGGTGTGTCAAGTGTATTGGTGCCAAGTGATGCAGTGTCCCAAGTGTATTTCAAGTGCCAAGTGTATTGGGCCCAACAACACTAAACAAAATTGTAATGTTGCATTTACAGTATAGGTGGAGAAGAGAGAGCCATGTGATACAGTTGGGGTACAACATAAAAAGAAGGGATGGTTTTATTTCAGTTTCTTAGACCTAACAACCCCTTTGAAAGAAACAAAAACTGAGCAGTTGCTATAATTTAGTAATGAATTTACTACTTTTTTTTTTTTTTTAAGAGGAAGCAGAGACCCAGAGAAGCACTAACAACTATATTGGTTTCTCCCTAACAACTATATTGATTTATCCCACTTTAAGGTCCTTCTCTGTCCTGACAGCTCTGCCCACTTGTTCTCTAAAACTATTTTCCTGTTTGATGAGCTGACTGTACCAGGCCAGCCATCCTGCTCCCCGTCAGTCCTCTCTGCTGATCCATCCTGCAGCCACGGAGGTCCCTCTTCCCCCTGCCTTGTCCAAAAATGAATTATGGTAGCAGCTCCTTTGCTTCATTTTGGAATTACCTGCTGCTATCTCTTTATGAAGCGTAGCTTTACATACACTTCTCTCTTCCTTAGCCCAATTTTTCATCTTTAATAATGTTTAGGTTTGTTTCTGTTATGTTACTCTGTGTTTGGTGACTGGACTTAGGAAGGAGCAAAGTTACTTGGTCCAGTTATGGTTAGATTTTTGCATTCCTGTGATATGATTTTGAATACATATTTTCTGATTTCTCTCTTCCATCCTGTTTGTGAGGGATACAGCAGCTCTGTGGTAATTTACATATATATATGGTATGCAAGGTGGACCCACACTCTTGGAAGTACCTAAGCATCTTTGGTTTTAATAGGGCTTCAATAGGGCTGATAACACTTGAGGATCTGGGCTTGGTTGTTAGCATAGTCACAGCCAGATTATATTACTTCAGTTTGGTAGCAGCTTGTTGACACTCTCTGAGAACACACGCACAAGACAAGACAATCCTTTAGCAAAGTCCTTGCAATTTGATACAGAACACAGCAACTGTCCATAGAAGGTTAGGACCTATTTGTCGAAGAGCTCACCAAATCATTTTTGACTAGCAAGGTCAAAAACTCCAGGAAGTGAACCAGAAAACAATATAAATTGACAAGGACATTTTTCCACAGGGATCTGGCCAGCTGTTTGCGCAGAACACACATCTGCCTGGAAGGCTGTGGAAGACTGTGGAAAAGTACCTTCTGGGGGTTTTATGATGGCAAAGCTTTGCCAAACCATGTACCTGTGGTAGGTATAGTCCTTATGGTGTTTGGGGAATGGCAAATCCTTCTAAATTATCCTTTCCCTTGACTGTTAAAATTTGCTTTAATCTCTGGATGATGTTTTGATAAAACAATCTTGTGTTCATAGACTAGTAAGGGGAAGAGTCATACCCAGACTGCCAGTATGTTTGGTACACAAAGTGATGGAAGAATTGCAGAATTGGCACCTTGAACTTGTCAGACCTCACACTTGAGGGGACATACCCAGACAGAAGAGACAACTCACTTGGTACTAATGGCACCTGTGCCAAGAACTGTTAAGTTGTCTCGAGTTCGTCGAAATGTTGGCAGTAGCCCTGAACAATACCTCTATATTTACTGAGTCAAGAGACAGGAGGGAGAGCAAGACTAGTAAATCCAAATGACCTATTTGTAAATGTAGAGGTCATCACATTCTTTTTTTAAAAGCTTTTGTATTATTAGCTATATAAAAGTGCTCAAAATTGATGTTATTTTAGGCATATTTCTCTCTGAGGAAAGATGAAGACCATTTTTGGCCCCTAACCTCAATGTATGTCCTGTCGCTGTTTTGAAGGAGAGCGACAACAAGCCAGTGAAGTCAAGCAGAAAATACTGGGCATAAGTGAGAAAAATAGAAAGAAATCCAGTGTTCCTCCACATGGCTAAAATAGACCAACGCTGTTTGCTGCCTGTTATGTCAGCAGAAGTACAAGGCTCAGAGTTTACCAAGAGAACCAAAGGAGAGACAAATGTTAAACTGCCTAACTTTTTAATGTCAACACAACTTACATTCAATAATTAGGTATGAGACTGACCCAACAAGACAGCTGACAACCATATTGCTTGACCAACCTGATCTCCTTCTATG
>NW_009623538.1:0-1493 GCF_000690535.1 Cariama cristata
ATTTATAATAGAAATATATTTTTCTATACCTAATTAATGTATGAGTTTGTAAAAAATGCATAAATGTCACATGTGCCTGTCATTTATATATAAAAATACTGACGTCCACCATTCAAAGTGAACTGGAAATTTTAGCAAGGTTGAAATTACTATTTCCAAGTCTCTAATCTACTTTTTTTTTAGAATCTGAGGTTACAAAGTTACTTCTAATATTCTTTTAAATTACATTTTAATTACTTTTTAAAGAAGAATATCCTCCAGAATGGATGGTCAACTTTTTGAAAAGCTTTAAATTCTGTATGTTTAGATTTACATACAGAATCTGAGGAAGTGTTGCACAGTAACACTCAACAAAACTCAACAAAAATGTTAAGGGCAAGAAGTCAATTATTTCATAGGTACATACAGATATGCTAAAAAGTTTCAAAGATACAACATGATTTCCTAATACATAAACACAAAAATATGGTAATCATATATACTACTTTAAAATTGTAAATTAATCCAAGTAGTAAATCAGTAAGAAACAGGTGCTTCACTTGCTTTCTGAAAACAAGACCTCTCTGAACTATCAATGTTTAATGATATTGCATGGAACTCTCTGGCATGTAAAATTCGAAAGACTTCTAAAACATCTGTAGATTTTAAGAGCATCATGTTTCCCGAGTGAAATTCTGGAATCCAGTGTGGTGTCTGGTTGATGCTGACAGCAGGTTTAAAGGCTGCTGTGAAGCGAAGCAAGTGAATCCAGTGAAGCAAGTGAAGGGCTATGACCTTACTGGCATCACGAAGATGTGGTGGGATGGCTCCTATGACTGGAGGGCTGGGATGGAAGGACACAGACTCTTTGGGAAGGACAGGCAGGGAGGCAAGGAGGGGGTGACACCCTCACTGTCAATGACAGCTGGAGGGCATGGAGCTCTGCCTGGGGATGGATGAGGAGGAGCCAACCAAGAGCCTGTGGGTCAGGATTAAAGGGAGGGCAGGGACATCTGCTACAGGCCACCTGACCAGGATGACCAGGTGGATTTGGCCCTCTGTAGACAGATGGGAGCAGCCTCACAGTCACAAGCCCTGGCCCTCCTGGGGGACTTCAACCACCCCGATAGCTGTTGGAAGGACACCACAGGAGGGCATAAGCAATCCAGGAGGTTCCTGGAATGCGTTGATGAGAACTTCCTTCTCCAAGTGATAGAGGAGCCAACGAGGAGAGGCGCTATGCTGGACCTTGTTCTCACCAACAAGGAGGGGCTGGTGGGGAATGTGAAGCTCAAGGGCAGCCTTGGCTGCAGTGACCACGAAATGGTGCAGTTCAAGATCCTTAGGGGAGGGAGGAGGGCGCACAAGCTCACTTCCGTGGGCTTCAGGAGAGCAGAACAAACCGTGTTTTTGCCCCGCAAGCTCCCCCAGCCATACTGCCCAAGTCGCAGAAAGCACAGGCGGGGACAGGGAGAATGAAGAACCTCCCATTTGTCCTGGTTTGGCTGAAACAG
>NW_009623539.1:0-3636 GCF_000690535.1 Cariama cristata
GTTTAATTGAGCCGAGGACGGATTTTTTAACATGCTCGTTGAAACCCGTTTTAGCACCGTTTTCCTTCAAGTGCTCCTCTCCCAAAATGCAACCCCTGCTGCAAACTGGAGGCCTGAACAGGAGGATGCTTGTTATTTGCTGCGTCCCAGCTAACCTCCCCATCAGCTGTAGCTGCAGGGTCTGCTCGCCCCGGGAAGACCCCGAGAACGTTAACCGAAAGAGGGATGCGGACAATCCCGCACCTGTGACAATGCCAAGAGCCACTTCGAATCATATAGCAGCCGAATGATTTCAGCCGAGCTCTGGGAAGATAGGGAGGTTGAGGGCGTGTCAGTGTGTCTATATATATAGACACATATATTCTGTGTGCCTCTGTGTGTGTTTGCATCTACACAGAACCCCCAGTCTGAGGAAAATGCAAAAATCAGCAGGATATAGTGCTGTGTTCTGCAGTGACTTCTGCAAACTTACATCCTCACTGGGAAGAGCAGCACTCGAGCGTTAAAGGGAAAAAACAAGAGGGGTGGTGGCGCAGAATGGGAATGCTGTAAAAACAGGGAAAGTTTTTGAAAAGAGATTGAGGAAAAAGCGGAAGAAAACTCACATGGTTCAAAGAAACACTGAAGTTAAAGAAACACTAAAGGAAGGAAGAGGAAAGCAAAGGGGATGCTGCTTTCTCCTGCGCAGCAAACTAAATGAACAAGTTCAACAGCACTTTCATCAGGCTCAGCTGCTTCTGAAATACAAGTTCTCAACGGCTGGACAGCTCAGGCCAGATGCTGAAAGGATCTTAAACGTCTTTTATCACACTTAAAACTCTGGCCTCTGCCCTCCACACCTTCATCCCTTGAGCTGTCTGAGTCACCAAATCTTTTGGTTTTGAAATATGCACAGGTTTGTCCTTCACTACAAGTACCAACACGCCCCCATCACCACAGCAAACACTGAGCGACTCCCATGATAGCACTCCTGTGCAGTAGGGAACGTTCAGGAAGGGAGGGGGGACAACAACATAAAACAGGAAAGAGATTAAACAATTTGCCTCAAAATCAAACAAATTCTTGAAACAGATAGGGACACAGATTACACAACCCAAAATCCAAGCCAGTGCCAGCATCACATGATGGTGTGAGGATCCCTGCCCTCTTGCTCTCCATCTCCTCCCTCCAGTTTGCAAAGCCCGATTCATCTGGAAGGGGCACCACTCACCATTTGCAGTGACATTTAAAGACCACTCCTACTCTGAGGAAAGCTTTTGCTTTCTGTAAGTGTAGCAGGATAAATATTACATGAGGTTTTTGAAAAAAAAATCTTAAAGCATAAATGCAATGCAGTACTTCCTCATTAGAGGAAAGATACTTCCCTAAAATGAATGTCAAATGACAAGGAATCATAGAATCATAGAATCATTATGGTTTGAAGAGACCTCAAAGATCATCAAGTCCAATCGTAAAAAAAAAAAAAATCCCCCTTTTAAAGAAGTGAGGTTTGGGAAAGCATGGAAGAGCCGACAGTAGGAAAGCTACCTGTACAAACCATTTCTGACTGCATTAGGGCAACTGACACAAAACAATGACACAGGATTAAAAATATCTTAACTACGCTTTGGACAGAGCAAAGTCTTTTGCAATAACAAGAGATTTAAAAACTCACAAAGTTAATTTCAGAGCACTCTGGCTTTGCCTAGGTCAGGGATGTGTCCCAGCCACAGGGGCAGACCTCCCCTAACTGCATTTTCAATACAAACCGTGGCTTTGCCATGCTACACTGCAGGTTGCATTTAGACAGCTACAATTATGGGCAAAACTGAGGGAAATCTCCACAGCCAACAAGGGCTAGCAGCCTTAACTGAGCATGACCTGGCTCACTGAAGATAACGCCTTCCTCCTGAGTCATGCAGTAACCACAAGACTGAAGGACAGAAGTAGGAGAGTATATCTGGATGTTTTCTCTCTCTTTTGCGAGACCTCAGGGCCCCATCTAGGGAAGACCCAGGGCATACCCTTCACAGGCCACAGACTAGAAGTGAGGTTTACATTAACCCAGTGCCCTGGGATTATACAGCAAATCCAGTGTTCAAATTGATGGCAAAAAGAAAATCAGTTTACATTCAGCTGTTTGTTTTTGTAAACCTTTCTCTTGTTAGCTTCTTACAGAATGGAAGTCTCTATTGCAACAACAGCAACTGTGCAAAGCAGGGCTCAGCATCGGACACCCAAAGCAAGCAAGAGTTTTCAGAAGGCAGCAATTAATTCTGAACTTTTGCATCAAATCACAGATGTAGCAGAGCCAACATACTCGTTACCTCAGTACAGGCCATAAAAAAGTTACGTGCTGCCAGTGTTATGGAAAGTATTCATTTGGTTTCACATGTAAGGTCCTCCTTAAAATAAGCAGGAGAAAACTGTACTGGTTGTAAATGACTTATCATGTGCAAACTCCTTGCACAGTCAATCATTCATGCTGCTGTCCTGTAAGATTACAGAACTGTGGTTCAAAATCCAAAGTGTGGGAAAATCCCAAAAAATGTTCCTTAAATTCTTCTGCAATACAGTTCCCACAAAGAGCAATGAAAGTCGTGTTTCCACCTGCTTAAAACGCCAACTAGATTGCATACGTGTCAAACGTATCATCACAACTGCTACAAATCTTGCAAAATGGATTTCCTAGGATCTAAACAGTACTTGGTCTTTCTACAAATGTTCTGCTACAACGAAACACTACTAGGGAGCAAAAACTCTGTGTTGAGGTAGGCACCGACCGGTGCACAGGGCCGAACCACAGCGGCGTGAGTCAAGCATCGCTGGGGCTCAGAAGGAAACGACCCAGACGGGATGGTTTTGCCTCACACAGGCATCATTCTAGAGAATTGACTGTGTGCATCAACCCCCCGAACCACAACCCTCTGCACATCAAAACCATCTGAACCTACAGGCCACAGAACAAGAGCAAGGCAGACGTATTCTCTTTAACCAGCAACTAGAAACTCCTCAGGCTGGATTCACAATGGATCTGCCGGTTCCCTTTGAAAAAGGCCTGAAATGAAAGACAACTGCTTTTCCACCCTCCTTTACTGCGCCTCTGGGATACGCAAAGATCTGAGATACGTTTTGTTTCCAGATCTCTTTCGTGTTTGGTTATTTGAATAGACAGGCACGGAAGTTCTTGGCTATCTTGTTAGATTTTCTGACTCCAGAATGAACTGGAATGTGATGGCAAAAACTGAGATTTATAAGCAAGCACTTTCAAAGGGAGGCCATAATTCTGTAGCAGGGCAAGTCACAGCGGTGAGCTGCAATAAACATTAAGCAGCACCTTTAGTGTCCTTCTGGGAGGGGCTGCTACTATGCTAGTACTACAGTGCTACAAGCTGTGACAGTAAAGGCCCCCTCCTTCCTTATACCTTAGGCAAGACATTTACTGATGCATCAAGAGTAAACGTAATTCCAGGCAAACGCTGTTTTTCGTAACTCTGACTGTAAGTCTTGCCCTCCCTGCGCAGCGGGTTGACCAGAGGGACGGGCCCCGCCCGCAGGAGCCCCTTTCCCTGGGCTTTACAGCAGGAGCCGGCCCCGGCGCTTCCCCAAGGCCAGGGCCCTAGGCAGCGCCCCCCCGCGGAGCCCGGCCCGGCCCCA
>NW_009623540.1:0-16957 GCF_000690535.1 Cariama cristata
CCCCAAAAAAAAAGGCACATTTAAAGCCATTCAGGTAATGGGCATCAGCAAAGGATTTTGCAGCATACGTGAACTAGTTGAGATGAGTTTAGTTTGAGTTTTTCCTGTGTGACTATGTGTGTAGCATCATGTTTCTTCTGATCTGTGGTGTTGAATAGCAGAATGTCCTTTCCAGGTTTCACAGCAGAGTGTTGTTAAAGCAGTAAGCAGAACTGAGAGGAGTCTGTTGCACCCCTCTGCACACAGGTTTACGTGTATGTCTGCACTGCGTAGTTAAGAGTTGGAAGTGTGTCTTCGGCAGCTATATGCAAGCTAACTTTCAGGTAGCTGGAGTAATAACCACATTATGGGATTCAGCATGATTTACAAGACTTACATGGGACTCTGGATGAATACTTAGCCTTTACCTAGTTATGTGTTACAGAGCGTGTGATGCATTAATGTCTGAGCTAGCTACTCTGGTCTTAACTAGCAAGATGTGTAGTAAAGGATAAGCCTGTTTCCCTTCTTCCTCCCTCCCCTCACTCCCTTCTTTCAGAGCTGGTGGGGTAGGTGCTAGCCAGAGAGGTGAAGCAGTGACTTGTGAATGTAATGTTTAGGTAGAAAAGTGACCAAGGAAATGCATTTGTTCTTCCTCTGATGCCTAATTTTATGGACTTAGGAATGGAGCTTTTGTGTAGTAATCCATTTCACTGGGGCACTAGTGAAAAGAGGCACTAGGTCTCAATGTTTTGTTATTTTTTTTTTACTTTTTTATTTAGCATTTTGTTAGGAAAGCTGCCTTTGAGCTCTGTCATTTCCAGTTTTCTCTGAAAATTGTTACATTCAAAATGCAAACGAGCAGGTGACTTGTATGCATTCAGCGTTTCTACACAGATCAGCAAACTGATACTGCAGTAGTTTGCTCAAGTTCTTATCTGCAGCTTTATCCCACAGCAGTTCTTGCTCTTTCATTTCCTTTTCTGGCCCTGCAGTGGCAGTTAATGTTATCTTCCAAGTTGGGTGAACATCAGTGACTAGAATATACACAAGGAAGTAAAAATGTGGTTTTTAGATGCTTTGGGCTTTGGGGGAGAAAACAGGATAGGAGAATACATTCTATGATTTTGGGATGTTTTGGGTTATGGCATTCCTCACCCTGTGCATAATGCAAAATATGAAGTTGTTCCTTTCCCTCAAATAGCCGTATCTTTTTAGATAGAACGGCAGCGTTGTCGATCTCAGTCTGTCAAGCTTCACTTTGTTTGTCACGTTCTAGGCTCATGCCCTGTTGCTGAGTATTTAAAGCACTGCTCATGAGTGGCACATGCCTTCAACTTTGAAGTCATCTTGTAACACCTCATAAGAGTAGGTGTTCAAATGGAATAGAAAAACGGTTGTGAAGCAGACTGTCTGGGGTGGAGCCTGAACTTGTTCCCATGTCTTATACGCATGATTGGTGCCACCATCTGACAACTCAAGTGAGAATTGGTTTAACAAACTTAAGAATGTGTTTTTTCATGGTGACATGTGCTAAACACATGGAGTTGTACGGCTGAGCTCTAATAGAGCAAAAAGTGAACTGACAGTCTCCAAAACTGCTCATGATAATTATTTTTAGGATATTTATTATATTCCTGAAACCCAGATGCTACTCTGCAATACTTCCTGATTAGTTACTAGATGCATCTGAAATTTGCATTTTAAATGGTTGTGTTCATAATTTTCCTCAGCCTGTATTTCTCCCTTTACTAAAAGAATAGTATTTTTCTATAGATACTAAATAAAAGCCCATTTAAAAAATGTCTTAAATGTCTTGAAACCTAAGAGGCTTTTTTTAGTTTCTTTAACTGACCTTGGATCCTTTTGTCTCCAATTGTTTGAGGTGAAAACAAATAGACAGTCCTGTTACTGAAGATTCATCAAATCAGTTGTTTTTTGATCTTGTGGGGGCAGATCGGGATGGTGACTGGAATAAGGCAAAGGTTAGGACAGCTATTTTTGTCTAGGAAGTAGATTGTCAGCCTCTGTAGAGTAATTACTTTATAATTGTGACGTTCAAACATTACTGACCTTTATAAATAAAATATAGAAAGAGAAAACAGAAGATTTATTCTGTTTGTACCTGCTGAATTTAGCTGCTTTGCATGTGTTCATGTCAGCATGCGTGCTTTGTCGTGAACTGCGTGTTGGCTCCACTGCAGCTGAACCTCATGCAAAGAGCAGAAAGCATTTTTTCAGTTCGACTGAACTGTAATTATACTGTTAGTCTCTAAAAACTCTTATTTAAATGATTTGTCTGTGTAATTCATGCCTTCTGCATTGAGCCAACCTACTTCTCGCTGTAACTTTACTAAAACTCTACAGGTTTATGTGTGGAGGGGGGAAAAAAAATGCTGCTGCTATGCAAAATTGTTTCCCTTGGGAGGAAAGGGGGGAATTCTTCATGAGTTATGTATGAGCCAGCAGGTTCCACTAATCATAGCAGCTCTGCTAGTGCAGAAGACTTGTGGTCTAAGCTAGTCAGCCCTCTGATTTGTGAGAAATTGGCACAAAATTTTAAACTCTTGCAACTCTTGCTGAGCTTGAGTAGATTTTTCCATTATAAATCCTTATATGCAGTGAAAATTTGAGTATTCTTTTGTTACCTACACTTCTTTAGCATAAATATGAAAATTATATTTTAACCATTTGATCTGGCTTTTACTTTCTGCTGTTCAACAGTAGATTATGGTCTGCTTGGAAAGCTATGTTTAGGTTCCAGGTTTAAGTGAATTTATTTCAGAATACTTAAGCTGCAGAAGTGTGCATCTTTCACTAGAACTTCTGGAAAATCTGCCACTTTTACTTAAGAGGTATTTCCCTGAGCTCCTGTGTAGTTCAAGGCTTGTGCTCTAATCTTTACTACTGCTGGGGGGAATAACTAATCAGGAAAAACTCCCAAATTCTTTGGGGGGTGGGAGGGAAGGCAAACAAGTGCTCAGAGTGTGTCCTACAGTTGCAGAGGGAGGGAAGAAACAAATGCAAGGAGGAAAATGAGGAGGAAGTGGCAGCCATAATGGAGACAAGTACAATGAAAACTTTTGAAGGTGAAATTTGGCATTTAAAATGTTGTTTTTGCCAACCTTGCCTTCAAACTGTACTTGAATTTTGGTGAGATGAACACCAGCTTGACAAGTGTGCCTTGTTCAGGCAATATCAGAAAAACCTGTTGTGCATATAGTCCACAGCTAGATTTTAGGTTTCTGTGATGTTTTGCATGTCCTTGAAGAATGCTTTGTCAAGTCGTATCCTTAGCCCTGGAAGTGATAAAGCACAGGCTAGCAATTCAGGCTTTCTTCTGGCTGCTGGAATGGAGGAAGCAGAAACAACTTCTGCTTCCTCCTTGTCTTCACTTCTGTCCTTATTTCTTAAAATATATTTTGCACCGATGCCTCTGCTCTACCTATAACGAAACTATAGTTGTCAAAAACTTTGTGGATTTGTCTGTTTTGACTGTTTGTACCGGGGTGCTTAAACTTTCTTCCAGCCTCAAACTGTCTTGACACTTCCTTACTCCTTAGCAGAAAGGGATACATTCCTTTTTTTTTTTCCCCATGAAAATGACATTTTAAGTTAAGTGTGTAACTTGCTCTCTGCCAGGATGGACAGATGGAGACTGTTGCGACTCTACCTGGGAAGACCTAGATTGAAACTAACAACTCTCTTTACGGAGTCACACAACATAGAGATAACTGAAGTGATTATAGTTGACCCAAACTTTCCTGGCTTCCACCCCTTCCTTTACAGCTTTTTATGTCTGGAAATACTGCAAGCTGCTACCTTCACTCAGTTTATTTAGGTAATGTGAAACGGAAGAGCATAGGTAAAAAGAGGCTTCTGATATTTTGATAAACTTTCTTGAGCTTTCTTTTCCTTGAAAGGCTTGTGTTTGCTTCCACCTGTCTCTGTTTGGGACTACAAACATGTGCATGATGCTGCAGTAAGATTAGAGACACCATTGATGCTGTTTGCATTATGAGTGATAAGTTCCCTGTAAAGCTTATTGGTTGAGAAGAAAAATTATTTTTATCTCACAGAAAAGCTGAAGTTATTAAACATAAGGCAATATGTTGATAAAAGGGCCGCTCTGCAATCTGGTCAGCTACTGAAATCTGCTCATGGGTGTCTTGTGTGAGTTGCAGATTAGCATTCAGTGGAAGTGTCTGAGCTACCCCACAAGGATATAGTTCTAGACCCTTTTGGGCTCCCTAGTTTAAAGTCCTCACAAAGGAAATACGGTTATTCCATTTTCTTAGTTTGCTTTGCATCTAACTGTATTTAGCTGGTTTTGTTCAGGATTGCAGTCCAAAAGCTGAAATCTGGACATACCTAATCAAACTCTTGTAAAACCAGTGGTTTTCCCTCAGTCGTGGTCCCCAAAACTCCTAATTTGCTAATTGCAGGGATGAGGGGTCATCATCCAAATGAGTGGAGCTAGCTGTCACGTCCTAATGCAGGGAACAAGTAACACTACTAGGGTGTGCTTGGGTTTTGCAAGGTTTCTGAACACTGTCATAAATGTGAGCTGATCTTTTACGTGGCCCTTGTTGCTGTGTTGCCAGCTACCTGTATTACTCAACTTTCTCCTACTCACTGTTCGTTGCCACAGATAATATCAAGTTTATTATACCTTTATAATGGATTATGCTTTAGACTTTCTCCTATGGAAGTAAATTCTACCCTTCATAATGTTAAAATACTGTCCTCTATCATTCTGGGAGCAGTTCTCATCTGAAGCGAATCATATGCAATTTTCATGATTAAAAGTAATAGAAAACTCTTTACACATATAATGTTGCTCTGTTCTTCTGAGTATCTGTACTGTTTGCCATTAGAGACTGGGCAAGGTGGACCCCTTGAGTGCTGGCTGTATTGTATGAGACATTTAGCATTGGACATCATCCTCCTCCTTGTATAAGATCTTGGCTTCCTATAGTCAAGCCTTAGGGACTTTCTCAGCTGGAGGCTGGATCTGGACTATTGTGTTTTAGCAGCCACTGATGGCCACGCCTTCTTTGCATCTTTATAAACCTGTTTTGGGTCCCTCTGTACATTATAGCATTAAATTCTCGTAATGTAAAAGTGTACTGTGTGGAAAAAAAAATTATTCCCTTTGTTGGTTTGAAACATGCTGCCTAGGAATTTTACTTTTTTTTCTCTTCTGTCCCGCTCCCCTTGCAAGAGGGAGCAGGAAAACATACATCTCTGCCCGTACTTCTCACAGGGAGAATAGATTTGCAAATGTCCTCTTGTCTTTGTTGCTTTTTTTCTGAGAAGGAAGATGGGGGAGTCTGATCTATAGCGCAAAAACGATTCTATACTTAGATTTATCCTTGTTCCTTTCTCAACTTTTTTAGTTCATTTTAGTATTTTTTTGAGATGGGTTGAGTGTAGGTACTTGGAATACTCAGGGGCTGACACAGAACAAATTTACAGTGTGAAAATATTTGTTTTGGTTCTTTTTTAACAGAATATTAGGTAATATTTCTAATTTGTTTTCTGATTACTACCCCCATGATTCCAGGATATTTTCTGAGAAGGAGTAGTTTGTTTAAAACATATAGCTTCCTATAGTTACGCTTCTTTGGGGTTCTTGGTTGTGTTTGTCCTCATGCATGTTATTTTGCATATTGTATTTAATCTGACATTTATCACTTGATCTTTTAGTATTGAAAGTTATCTGTGCAACTCATCAGTCTTAATGTTTGAGTGCGGTTAATAACTGTCTTGGTGAACTTGGCCACTTCACTCCTCTGTTATCTTCTCACATCACTGGTGAAGCCCCTCCTGGCACCCCTGTGGTACAGCCTCCCTCCGCTGTCGGCATTGACCCTTTAGGTTTCCCTTGTTAACCTTACATTAAGCCACTGAGGTGGGGGTCCTGTGTTGTTAATGAGTACGTTTGTGGAGATGAGTACCTGAAAATGTGGGGAGTGGGGGGAGTTGGTGTGTTGTGGTTTTGTGGGGTTTTTTTGTTTTTGTTTTTGTTTTTTTTTAAATGAAGCAACTCACATAAAACCTATAAAAGCCTGAGTCTTGGCCTTGGAACTGTTCTAGTTTATCTCAATTAGTGATTCATCTGTCTCCTATATGGAGTTGTATTTTTGTTCTCTCTTGCCACTGATTAAATGGAGGTCTGAGGTGAAGATTGCTTTTTGCTTTTATAGCTTTGCCAGAAGAGCACAGCTTCCAAACAGCTGCTTGAAAGTCAACTTAATTGGACAGCTGTATTTCCAGGGAGGTTTTATGGCTGCATGCTAGCAATATTGCTGCAAACCAGCTGGGACCAACTGGCATCTGTCATGGTGCATGATATGTATTTAATATCTTTATATAAGGCCTGATCCTGTTTGTGAGTACATTAGTGAGATGACTTCCACATATTGAGGTCTTCCCAGAACTCCACTTTTGGGAAAGTTTTTTGAATGCATCCACGCTAATGCATGGTCTAAAAATCCCATTTTGTTGTGTAGGAATGATGCCTTGTCAGGGCCCTGGGGGGATATTTTGTGGTCAAGGCATTGATCTCCTGATTGGAATCTCCCAGTAAGGGAGAGTTTTAGTGCTGTAGCTTTTACTGAGACTTACAATGGAGGTATTGTGCTACTATAATGTACTTGGGAGCTTAAAATTAGTCTGTGGTCAAATAATATACCCTAGGGTGTCAGTGACCTGCATTATGATATCCCTTCCAGGTTATTGCAATGGAGCCGTAACGAGTTCTATTTTTGTTTTAATTTGTTCTTGACCTGGAACAGGTCTTCTAATTTGAGACACTAATTAGGAGATGGTTTTAGTTATCTCTGATCTTTTCCGTAAAGAATTTGGTGCCTCAGCTGTCTTGACTTTAGGATTCTGGAGCAAGTTACTGCTTTTGGCATTTAGTATCTGCGTTTCTGCATTATTCATGTAAAGAGACTCTTTGATTTTCTCTTTTGCCCATAAACCAAGACAGCAGCAATAGACTTTTCTTGTAGAGATTGCTGGTGTTTCTAATTAAAAAAGGCAAAAAACCGCATGTACTTACTTATCAGTCCTATATTTCTCTGTTCCTCTGAGATATTGTGGGTGGTGCATCTTTTTAAATTAAAAAATTGATTCCTGTATTAGTATGTGGTTTTCTTTCTAACCCTGAGTAACTTTGGGTGAGTGTTTCTCTTCCCAATCCATGTGATAGTGAGCTATAATGACTATTGTAGGCTCAGTCTCTTAAATATAGAAAGTTCTCCTACTCTAACTTGGTGTGAGCAAATTCCATGAAATGTTTTATTTTCCTTTTATGGAGAGAATTGAACATGAACTAATGCTATTGTATTAGCTCTGAAGTGAAAGAGGAACTTCATAACGTAAGGGGAATTTTGTTCAAGCATTGCTTTGACGTGCAGATGTTGCCACTTTTTTTCTGTGCTCCTCATTTTCCCCTCTCCCCTCCCCTACAGTGCGTGATTCAGAAGCTTACTTTCAGTAAGCCCCCACAATGGTGGTTTTGGACTTTTTCTGAGGTAGAATGCAAATTAAACTTGCTTTGGAGTTCTTGGGCCTTGCGATTTCCCAGTTTGAGTCAGAGTAGGAACATTGTTTTGACACTGGAATGAGTATGTGTTACAGACCATCGGGCAACTCTCTGGTATGCATGTAGTCCTTACTGTATGGTGTTCATCTTTCCTCCTCCTTTTTCAAGAGGAGGTTATTGGTGTCTTTCCACTACCATTCATAATGACTTCTGGCATTCTGTATGGGCTTCTTTTTGGGGTTACGTGTAGGCCATTTAGTTCTGATATATTTCCTTGTTTTTAAAGGAATGACCTGATTCTTCAGCATCCGATTCCTTGTTTATGGTTCAGATGTCCTTCTCTCCAATGGCTCAGTCTATCATTAGTTATCAAAGCATGTTCTTTTTTCGGCCTACCAGGGAGTGCATATGTTTACAGGCTCTGGTAGGGTATGTGTTTTTCTTTTCTTTCTGAAAAGCTAATCTTTCCTGTTTTGCGAGAAATTCTTGGGCTTTTTATGGTTAAATTGAGGCCATTATAATTCTGAATTTTGTTATTCCAACTTTGAGTACAGAAGTGTGGGTGTTTCATTCTGTATACTGTTGGTTCTCCAGAAATGGAACCATAATCTAATGATGCGTTTGGAGAAGAAAGAAAAATGGATTAGTGTTGGAGTGAATCAACGCTTTTAACTAAGGCCTGTTGTGACCCAAAAATAGGGTAAACTTAAGTGTCATTAAAAGATTTCTGGTATATAATAGTTCATTATTCCATAGCAGACTGAAAACAATCATACATTTCTTCTTAAACTTAAATTTATCATGAATGAAAGATCAACATGAGACATGTTGTATCTCTGATGATTGAAGAGCTAAGGAAACCTGGAAAAGAAATTAAAGGTTTATATCAGAAATAAGTTGTTTGGGGCACTTTGTAGATTTAGAAAGAAAACTGAGCATAACCAGTTGGTGTAACTTGTTTTTACTGGCTTTTAAAATTGTTAGAAACATTTCTCAGAACAACCTGTGAAGCAGAGTTGTGATTAAATACATTTTCACAAAGGTTATTTAGCTTCAAAATCCACTGAAATCTGTTTTGTTTTTTTTTTTCTAGGTGTTTTTTTGGTCTAGTGTCTTTACCTTGTTGACTGGGTTTTTTTGAAACTTAAGCTCGCTTCCTGCTTGCCCAGAAGTTTGAATTTGAAGTATATCTGATGTCTTTTGCTGACAAGGATCTTTTGGTACATCTGTTACTTGAAATTTTGTTCTCTTAGCAGAACCTGACCAGGTGGAAATGACCAAAGCTGCTGGGTGAAAGCTCTGTTGTATCTCATAACAAGCTCTAGTGGTAGTTTGAACAGTCTGTAAGAATGGACTGTTTGAAATGTCCTTGAAATTCAGATTGGTTATTAATGCAACACCAACATAATCCTGGTTGTTTTTTGTTTGGTGTTTTTTAAAGTGTGGCTGATGGCCTGCTGAGAGCTCCACCTGTCCATTGAAATATGGGCGCAAGAAAATGGTAATGTGCTGTCTCAGGCTTTTAAAGGCAAGTCCCCTAAAAATCTTCATTATTCTGTCTCTTCCTCATTCAGTGTTATGTGGGCAGGAAGATCACTAGTGCTAATGTAATGTTGTACGGTAAAACTGCGTCTCATTTGTTCTTGTGTGGTTCTGTTTTATGAGATTGGAGGCATTCTGTGAAATGTTTTTAAGTGAGTATAATAATGTTCTAGAGCCAATTGTGCAAACTGCCTTCAGTTTGCTTAGTTTGATATGTACACTTATGTTCTCAAAGGTTTGCAGGATCTCTTGGTGTGCTTTGCATTTTGCAGATGTGACAGGAATGAGTCAGATGATATTCAGCGTTCTGATCAGAAGCCATTTGCAAGTGTCTTCCTCTTGTGTGTGCATGTCCCACTAGAGAGGAAGTCTGAGCAGCTTTGCAGTTACTGGAAAACAAGAAGAGTTCCCGTCTCTCAAATATTCTTGCTCTCTGGAGATCAGCCAGATCAAGTACCTGTACATTTCCTCTCCAATTTGAGATGTTTAGCAGATTAAATTAAAAAAAATTAAACTGTGTCAATCAAAAATATGCTAGATTAAAACTGTCACTCTGGAGCTGACAGTTCTTCTCTGATGAATATAGTAGCAGTTCCCTAGTGGTAAATCAGCATTTTTAAGTGGTATTTGTAAATGGTATTTTTTTATACCATGGAAAACTGAGCTTTTAGGTCACAGTAAACCAAAACATTGTTGGTTGTATGCACTGAAATTGCCTTGATTTGTAGAGGGAAAGATAAGTTTAATTTATCTTTGTTTTAGTCAATGCTGATTTATAACTGATATTTATAATCTAGTTGTGAAGGTGTCTTGTTTTAAGCAAGGGTTTGTTTACGTGCTGTTGGATTAAGATTCTGATAGGAAGCAAAAAATCATCCCTGCCAGGAGGATAAAGTTACACTATTGTTGGTTTTGCTGTTCTTTTTATGTGGAAGGGATTGTCTGACCTGGCCCGCAGAACTGATGTGATCGGGTCTCCTCTTCTAGCTTTCGTCAGTGAACCATCCCAAAATGAAACGGGTTGTAAGTGCTTTTTGTCAGACCTGCATGTCTTGCCCGGAAAGGAGGGAGAAATTTAACATTTTAAATGCACAGATAAGAGGTGAGGCAGCAAGCTATGCATATGTACAAACAGGGTTGAGGCAATAAGTTTTGTGTGGATACCAACCAAATTATTAGTTGTGGCTACGTCTATATAATATGTTACAAAATCATGAGGACTGTGAGGGTGTGAACAGGCTTTTTGTGGGCTGAATTAAGACATGCTGTAAAATTATTGGCTAAGAGCAGATGCTTGCAAACTGCTAATGTGCTCTAAGAGTTATGAGAGTAATTAGTCTGAACTGACAGGTGAACATCTTTGGTAAGAGATGGGATCTTGTGGTACCTTTTTTTTGCCTTTCTCAGGTCTTGCATAACTAGCTTACAATACTGCTAAACTTCACATCGAACCTCAAAGGTCTCATGTTTCAGGCTTTGATTTAGAGAGCCTGAGGCTTTTGCTGACCTACAGGGTAGGGTGCTTTTTTCTGGAAAATGTTAGAAGCTGTTAGCTGCTTGAAAAATAATTTTCCATTTATCTTATAGCCTCCAGTCTGTTTTTAATTCCTCGGATGATTTCTTGCTTACCTCTGTTTCCCTTAACAGTGTTATTTACTCTCAAGGCATCTTCCTGATCCTACTTAGTGCTAAAATACAGTGTGCTTTTTTTTTCCTTTAAGTTTTCCTATTGCTGATTCTTGGCTAGGTTCCACTGAGGTAGCTGGATAGTGGCCACCATGATCACTCAGCTATCTTGTGTATCTGAGGCTATTTCATACTTCCCCTCTCTCCCTTCTCTCCGCCCCCAATATTCATATCCTGCAGAACAGAAGAGTTAAGCGGTCATTCCATGCTGCATCTCTGTAATATGCCGTCTTAAACCAAGATTAAAACTGTCCCTTCCTGTGACTGCTTTGTGTCAAGCTGGTTGCAGATGCAAATTGCTATCTTAAGTGTTTATCCACCTTATAGTAAAAATCAATAAGCAGTCTCTAGTCATGTGCAGTTTTGAGATTGTTGTCTGTTTTTTCAAATGGTTGGTACTGTACTTGCTGTGTTTCCAATTAAAGCATCTGGGAATGGTATTGGCTAGAGTCTCAGTAAATTAGTCTCTTAATTAGTCTTTAATATTCTGCAACATATTAAAATTACATTGATGTATTACTTTTTCTTATTGCTTATGTAGTATGGGTTTGGAGATGCCTGATTCTCCCTTCCACTATGTTATATTAGAATTTGTTAAATAGGTACAAATCTAGCAAAATATTGACTTACAGCTATGGTGAACCTTGAAAAGCTGCCTATTCTAGGAAATTGGCCTCTTGTTATCTCTGATTTCATGCTTTTTCCATCTGTCTCAAAATGAAGAGATTAGGACTGATCCTAGTTATGTGTGTGTGGCAGATTGCAGTAATCTTATTATTCTGATCTCATTACACTTAGTCTCTAGATTGGAAAATGTGCTGGTTTTAACCCTTTCTTCAATAGCACAAAATTTAGTG
The DNA here is from genome assembly GCF_000690535.1 of Cariama cristata. Classification (NCBI taxonomy): domain Eukaryota; kingdom Metazoa; phylum Chordata; class Aves; order Cariamiformes; family Cariamidae; genus Cariama; species Cariama cristata. Next base: position 11,620 of record NW_009623540.1, read on the forward strand.
AAAAGGTAGTTGAGGCATGTTCTACAAGCTTTGGATTAAATGCTTGTGTCATCCTGAGATAAGCTCTCAAAGACTTTCCTAATTAGAGTAATACTTTATTGGTTTTGGTTTGGGTTTTTTGGTCTAAAGAGACTATCTAAAATGATGAGTGAATCAACTCATTTGAGTTACAAAGGATTAAATTCACCCTATATATATATGACAACAAGTAAGTAATAGGTATTAAGAATTCTATTTTCAGTTTAGTACTTCGAGGTATCTAGAATAAGAGCACTCTGGAGATCGTTAGTTCATGATAGGTCAGAGTTATTTTTTTTCTCTAGCTTTTCTGAGAAGAAATGGGTTTTTCCGGAGTTTTGTCCCAGTGTTTGACACACAATAGTGTAAAACTTCGTATCATAGTACACAGAAGTTAATGCAAGATACTGGAAAATATGTAGCTGTGTATTTTAAGTGAAGGGACAACTGAACTGGAGCACTGAATTCCCTAGCTTTTCAGTATCTGCAGCACAACTTCGCTATTGTTGCTGGGAGGTCAACTTTCATTGATTGCAAAGGGTTAACTTTGTAGTCTGTGATGGAGAAAGGGACACTTTTCTGCACTGGGCTAATAGGTTTTAGTGAACACTAATGTAAATGTTGTCAGGTGGACTTTGAGGATTACAAGAGATCTTTGTCTTAAACTTGTGGAGGAAGCTATGTCCTTTCTGCGCAGTTTCAAGCACCAATTATGAAATAAGTGTCACTACTTCTTTGTGCCTGTAAATGAAAAGAAAGCAAGATGACAGCTGCTAATTGTGGGAGAACAGATTCACAGGATATCTGAGATTTTATTGTGCTATGCTGATGGACTTCTAGATTAGATAGGCAGGGAGCTCTTTTTGAAGTATTTGAATATTGCTCTGACAGTTCTACTGGTCATCTTTGAACCTCAAGCATATTTGCCAGTTCCCATCCTGAAGTTGCATTTGGAGGACAGGGAAGAAGATTGGAAAGGAAGGGGAAAAGATGTATTAGTACGTTAAACAAAGTTGGGATGGAAGGAAGCAAGTTCCTTCTTCTGTGTGTGTTCTGTCACTTTTGTAGGTCCTCTAAATTGGACCTTTTTGTAGAATGGTATATATTGTTACACTTGGTTTTGCTTAGAGAAGCATGCAATGCAGGACCATCACTTAAGTTGCTGCCACAACTGCCTAGACTATGTTGAGAGTGTATGACTGTTAATTAGGCTTCATTGTTTTGTAGTACAGAGACCACTTGAGCTTTTCCTCTAGTTGCTAATTCCTGTGTTCTGTTGATATAAAATTCACGTTAGTGACCGAGTTCCATTGGGACTAAGCAAGTTGGGAAAAACTGAGCCCTTGCAAATTACAGGTTTGTTTTTTTCTTCACCCTGTTCAGTCTTGACTAACTTCTCAAACACTTGGGTGAGCACAGGGTGGGGATGGAGAGCAGAGAGGTGAGAATGAATGGCTGGAGGGAAGGAGGTACTGGGAAAAACTTAACTTAGCTCTGTCACAAACTTCACTTGTGGAATCACTGCCTTGGGGATGTGTCTTTGCTTTACAAACAGGATGTTCTGTTTTGTGTGTCACTCTTCCGTGTGGTAGTGCAGGCGTTTGTAGAGTTGCACTGTGAGCTGGTCAGGGAAGAGAGCCAGCAGTGGAGAGGGGTTTGCTTCTTTTTTGGGGGTGTGTTTTGTTTTGTTCTTTTTTAGCTAAGGTTGTCTTCAATTTGGTTTAAAGTAGTTGTGCTGGCTGCACTGGGGAGGGGGACCAGCTTTGGCATGGGAGTTGGATCATTGTACCCTAAGCTGGCATTGCTGCTGAAAGCTTTTGCTGCTGTCAAGCTGCATTCTTCATTCCTCCCCTCAGGCTATACATTTGCCTGAGTCTCATAATGGCAGAGCAGCGATTATAGAGCAACCCTTTCTTTTTGTAACTTGAATTACTTTTCTTGCTGTTCTCAAGAACTCCTTAAAAATTTGCCTTACAAAAAAATGCTGCTTCTATTGTGCGTTCACACTGGGTGGTGATGGTTGTTTTGCTTTGAGTGCTGAGTTGCTGGCAATGTTTTAATATATTTTTAGATAACAGTGAAGTATTTGTTTTTCAAATGAGAGGTAGGAAATTGCAAAGAATAAAGAATTGCATGAGCTGGCTTAGTGATAGCATGCCTGTTCCATTTGGAGTAGTGGAGGAGGAAGGGGGAATAGATTGTGATGTAAGGGCTGTTGTTGTGATGCTCCTCCAGTAATAACTTCAGTGAGGAGCTGTAAAGGGTGGAAGGAAAAATAAAGATGTTGAGGATTCGATGCCTTTGATGCTTGATCTGAGTCATATCTTCTCTGTTGTAAGAGGAGGATAATTCAAATGAGCACGGTGAACCCTTATTGTTGCAAATGCAAAACTTTTCTTTTTTCTCCCCTGAGCTTCATTCTTGCTAAAGCAGATAGATTGCAGTCAGTCTGAGTAAAGGGTTGTCTCTGTAAAAAAGAACCATAAGAGACTCCTGCATAAAATTCTAGCAAACAGAATTGTGGAAGCTCTGCATTGATGAGGCAAGTCTTTCATTTGTGGTATCTGTTCAAGGCAACTGCAGTAAGCCTTACATCTGAAAGATTCACATAGCCTTGGGATTGGAGGCTGATTTTTTTCATCACATAACAGAAAAGTGGAAGGGCTTTCTGCAGTACTTTTAAGTTCTATTTTCCAGTCTAATTATTACTACTTAGTCTTTTCTGTTTTGCCAGTGTGCGAAGTCTACTTAATAAAGATCTGTCTTCTATCCCACAAGCATTTGTATCATTTTATTTTCCATCAGGATGCCTGGCAAATTTTATGGCCAAAGCTAAATTATGCTTTCCCAAAGATGCAGATGTGTAACCGCTGTTGCCCATCCTGACAACAATAGGAAATACGGCTTCTTTGCATGGACTGACAGTTGTTTGTGGATGGATTCTCAGATCCTGTCCAGAGCACTGATGTTGCTTTGTAGTGATTGCTTATAAAATCCTATGCAGGCTTTTTAAAGGTAATTTTCATTTTTCATCTCAAAATGAGATTTCAACACCATTTACTTCACGTGGAGTAGGATGGGGATTGAAATGCATGGGTGGGGAGTTATAGATGCGTTTTGAAGTTGAAGAGAACGCAGTTCAAATAGGTGGTGATAATACTATTCTTAGATCACTAAGGCTGTAAACCGTTTTGGGTGCTAACAGGAAATGGCAGACTTCAGCTTCATTGGCCAAAGTGATCAGCCTTTGCAGCTGGGGTCTGAACTGAATAGTGATGACATTTGGGGCAGCTGTCTCAAGGTAGTGGAATGTGGGCTTTTCCTTCTGTACTTTCAAATGCAAATTGCAGAGTATGCTCTAGGGACTGGCAGAAAAGTACATGTGTGTCCTAGATGTGTAAGAAATTAGTAAATATTGATTGTTCAATTGCTGCAGAAAGGATATTGTAGTTAAGACTTGCTTGACATCCTATATCTAGTACGTTTGAGTTTTGTGCACTGATGTTAATACATAATTTTTAAACGTCTAGTCAAGTCCTGCTCTTTCCCATGTGTGCAGTTTCACAGTGTGTAGTTGGTTGTAAGGGATGGCTTTTGCTATGCGTGTCGGTGATGTAACCCATAAAGAATTAAACTTGTTAGAAGGACCGAAAAACGTCATTGTTGAAAGTATAGAGCAGAAGAGAGAGACTTGATCGGCCCACCGTTATTTCTTATAAGTGTCACTGAAGTTGATAGCTGTTTCATGCATGAGATCTGTGGTTTTTCTGTCTATGCTGCGAAAGTCTTCAGATTTCTCTTGCCGGGATCAGTATGAGGCTTAGCTTAACCTGGCTCGCTGACCTCAAGGTAACTTTTTTTTTCCATCTTACTCATTAAAGGTCCTAGCTTCAATTTGCATACAGCTTGAAAAAAGCTGTCTTAACACCCAAATGAAGCCTAGCATCAGAAGACACGAATACCTATGTAAGCCTCAGCTGAGTCCCTCACTCCTGCTTCCCCATTTCCCCTCCTCCCACTTGCAGTCTGAGTCTTGGGTTTTTGCTGCCTGTTTGCAGGACTGCCCATGTGCTCCTTCTTGAGCTCTTGTCCACCTCTTGCCATAGCCTGCTCTGTTTAACTTTGCCTAGATAAAACTTCAAGCAGGTGGAACTATTTATGTAAGTTTTGGGGTTGTTTGCAAGAATTGTAGAGGAGGCCTTTTTTGTCTTTTGAAACTGGAATGAAGGGTGTTTCCTTCATGGCAGTGCCTGCTCAAGCAGTCCTACCCTATTCCTTTCCTTCCCGTCTCCTCAGTCACTTCAGTTCCAGAGTTTTACCCTGCACTTGCTGGTCTAAGTATCTGTGTAGCCAACCAGTCAATTGAGACAGGTGAAAAATACACCACCTCCCTAAACTCTTTTGCAGTCAGATCGGTTCCCCAATCTCTTGAACCTACGCAAGTGCCTCTTGGCACTGCATCGAGTGCATGTGGGAGGGTGCAGCCACAGGGCAGTGACTTCATAAACCAACTCAAACAGTGCTCCTGCCAAACATCTAGCTGCTACAAACTGATAGGGTAGCCTCTGAGTTTGTAGCTGGTTAGGAATGCATGCTCAGAAGTATGAATTAACTGGTAAGATTGTTAATTCTGAGGTAGATGTGTGCAATATCAGTTTCAACGTTTTCATTGCTGTCTGTTTTGAGAGATGCCTGCAAACAGCCTCGTTCCTGGATGCAGGCTTAAGTCATCTGGATTTTGGCTTACAGCTCTGTGTTCAGTTGAATAAATGTTCTACCTTTCAAGATGTAACTTAACAACTGTGTGTTTTGAGAACCATCAATAAGACTTGAAATGTACAAAGCTCACTAATACCAGAGTAACTAAAGTGTTGCATAGCTTTTCAAGTATACTTTTTTAAAAACTATGACATATCAGGTGTAATTGACCTAGGGAACTTTGTTCTATAGATAATTAGTTGTCAAATGTTATTCCTGATATCTTTCTGGCAAAGAGCTGAGTAAGACTGTTTCACATTCTGTAAAATTTGCAGTGCTATAAAATGTTAAGCAGTCTATATTAAATGCAAGAATCTATGCTAGTGGAATCCTAAAGCCTTTAAACTTTAAAACCAGATGAAGCAAAGTTAAGGTTTTTATTACTCTGTTAACTTGTCCATGCTGTAAAATGAATACATAATAAGTAGTGTAATAAAACAGTTTAAATAAAACCATGCATTTAAAGAAAAAAAAAAAGGTTCTCTATCTTGCAAATATATGCCATTTTAAAATTGCACTGGAAGCCTTCCCCCCCCCCCCCTCCCCCCTGAACTCGTTGAAA
>NW_009623540.1:16988-41982 GCF_000690535.1 Cariama cristata
CCCCCCCTGCCCCTTGTAATGTTGCTAATAGCAGGAATCTGCCTCTTGTCTTGATCTTTGGAAGCACATTGGACCTTTTGCTGGTGTGGTTGTGATAGCTTTTTCACTGGAAAAACCAGCTAAAGCGGCTGCAGATCAAGTTTAATTTACTTCCTTTAAAGGCAAAAAAATGGAAGTCTGTCTTTTGTACACTTTTGAAATTTTTCTTTAAGGCCTTTGCAGGTTGTATCTTAATGTGCTTTAAAATGTAGCAGATAGTGTTTCTAATTGTATTTCTCACTGAAATGCAGTTGGGTTTTGGGAGTTGTTTAGAGCAACCTTTTAAATTTTTTCCTTCTGGCCTGCTTTATATCTGTCTTGTTTCTCACCAAATAGTCTGATTGTCAGTGCAAAACTTGTGCATTTTTTCTTCAACTTTCTCCAAGTTTTCAGTCAAGTACATGAAGACTGTTTTCATAGTGTCTTTGGATACGTTGTTAGTCACTTACACTTGCAAACAGTAGTGCATCCCGGGGTATCAAGCCTAATAGTCCACTGACATTGGCAGCCGGTTTTATAAGCAACTGAGGAGACCTCGTTTAGGTGAAACCTACTGTACGAGGGGTTGTAAAGATACTTAGAAAACCACAATTAAGCTTAGGTAGTGGTGGTTCACTGTTGCACTTGAAGGCTGTGAGTGTCTTTCTGCAATGTTATCTTGGATATGATAATACTGTATTTACTGAGTGATGAAATAGAGGATGCTTATTATGTTTGTGGTGATGATTAGTTGAGTTCGGTTTATGCATGCTGAAGATACAATTTAAAACAATCTTGATGGTTTGAAAAAATAAATTATAAAACCAGAAAGATGTTCAGCAAGGATTAATGTACTGTCATACACGTAGGCAGAAATAATCAACTGCACTAATACAGGGTGGGGAATAACTAGCTAGGTGTCACTTCCTCTGAAAATACCGAAACTTTACAGTGGGAAACTGGTTGAAATTGAGGTGGCGTCATGCTCCTAAGACGCCAAATCATAATGATGCAAAAGATGCAAAAATCATAATGAGATGTACAGACAGGGCTGTAATACCTGTACAACCTACAAAGAAATTCTTAATCTCTGTGCATGTAATGCCTCAGCTGTGGAGCACTGTAGTTTGAAATCCACAAGACTACTATAAAACTGCCCTCTAGTCACATACCCTAAATTTCTGATCAAAGATGGATTAAGTCCGGGTTGTTCCACTAGTAATCATCTTTCCTCCTGCCCAGCTTTTCCAGCACTGGAGTAGAGGTACCTTACACAGTGTGGTATCTTTGCAGGATGCCAAGTGAACCAAGCAATATTCAGCTTCAGTGGCTGCAGTCACCGTCCTTGAAGGCTTGTGTTGCGCAGCTGTTCGTAAGCAGTTTGTCTTCCTTAACGCATCCTTTTAGACTTTAACCTGCTATTACTTATGTACATCATAGCAACTTTATTGTGTACAAGCATTAGAAGGGTTGTAATAAAGAACCTCTTACAAGCAGCAGTTGCTCAATGTCACTCCACAAATAACTGTTCCTGTCTGGTTAAAAGTGATAGGCAAATTGCTTGAGTTTGTGTGCTAGCAAAAGCAGTAATTAAGAATTAAAGTACAGGAGTGAAGTGTTGGACTCGGTGGTTTCTTGGGCAGTGAGGTGTAGAAGAGGTAATAGTACACATCCTCCATTTGGAAGAGGAAGCACGACTGTCTTAATTTCAGCATTTCTTAACTTTCATTCTTCATAGAGGAGTTCTGGGGATTTTATGTTTGTAGAGGTTTGGAGTACCAAGCATGAGATGATTATGGGCTGGTTGTTACTGTTGCAGTATCCTGTTCTTCCATGAAATGCAAGCCTTTCCTTGTCCTCTAGTGAATGTTTTAGTCATGTTGACTGGTGTAGTGTGTTTAAAGGCAACGCATGGGACAACTAGCAAGGGGCTCTGCCTTCTGGTCCTAGCTGTGTTGTATAATCACAGAGGAATTGTCCTAGTCTCTGTAAGATAGGTGTATCTGCTTCAGAGATGATAAGAAATACATTCTCTGGCACTGCATTTTAGTAAGAGATATTAGGACAAAATAGGACACATGCAAATAGAAATAGGAACTATGGGATGTTCAAGTAAAATTGTTATGCAAAGCAGATTAAGAGTGGATTTCACAAGCTATGAATCTAGTCTGATTTATGGACTATCATGCATGTGTATTTCCACAGGGTATTTTTCACTTTCATTGTATGTCACCAACTTCATTTGTATTGTAAAGCTCTAAAAGGGCAACCACAGCTGGCATGACAAGCACATGTTATGATTGCTTGTTCTTCATTACCTTTTTCAGTTTTTTTGATAGACACCATCAAGTAATGGTTTACAACAGAGCTGGCATGATGAGAGAAGTTGTGTAAATGAGAAATGTAAGATTTTTATATGCTTGCAAACTGCCACAAGACCACTGTGATATTTTTGCAGTGTTTCTCTGTTAAGCTCGAAAGCAACTCTGAAACACTCTCATTGGAATGCTTGATAGCTCTTTTCATTATTATATTCTGGTAGAGTGACTTTTGACCTTTGTCCCTCAGAGCTTGTGCCAAGAGTTCTTACAAAAGCCTTACAATTTCATTAAAGACCTGAAAAGTTGTAGTTGGTTGTACTTGGATAAATAGTCTAGAGCATAAGAAAACAGATGTATTTTACGTTTGGTATCCATGTTGCTAAACTTGAAGGGATAGCTACAAACAGCCCCTCTTTTAAGATGGCCTGGAACTTGTAGCATTTGCATTAGCAGTAGATACAGGAATAGAAACCAGCAGCCCTTACTCTGACCCCTAGGTAAAAGTAGTTCTTTCAAAATTTTTCTTCTCAAAATTGAGGGTTTATTTAGATGCTTAAGGCAATGTATGCTCTGTTCTTTATGTACAGATGTGCATATGTGCATTTGGGTTATTTTAGGGTATGGGTTTGGATTTTGAACTTTTCCCAAATAGAGCAGTTTTTATTCAGAATTCAAGGCTATTTTCTTTCCTTAGTGAAAAAAAAAAGGGGGGGAGGAGGATGGCATAGAGCTCTCTAGGCTTCAGAGCTTGACCTGTTCTTCAATTTGTGTGCTTTGCTGGTGGTTCTTCTTTTGGGACCCTGCTTAAAGCTAAATTAAACAGTGTTAATCTGATTACTTTTTAAATAAAAGCTCAATGAAGAAGGATACTCATTTGCAAGCAAATGACCATCCCCACTAGTACCTGAGTGAACTAATCCACACTGCACAACAGAAAACTGACAAAACGCTATGCTCTTCAGTGCTTCCAAATTCAATGTGGATTGGGTTTGAGATTAAGGAAGGATGTTTTGTCTTCTGTTTCCGCGATAACATCCTGAGCACCACAGCTAGTTATAAAAGGCGCTGGTCCTGGTCTTTAGTCACTGTAAACTAACCCTTGGTCTGTTAGGGAAAAACAACACTCCCCTTCCTCTTTTTAAGAAACTCTTCTTGTGAATCCCCTAGCATTCTGCTGTCTACATGTACAAGCCAAACTGTGGAGCTTAGGCTGTGATAACAATCTTTACTTTTTTGCACTCCATTTTGATCAGGCACTGAAATGAGACGGTGCTTTCTTTGTGACATCCAAATGTTGAACAGTCACACTTATGTCACGGTATGATGTTTCTCAGAATTAGTGTTCACTTAAGCACCATAAAAGTTGCTGAACATAAAATGAATCTCACTTCTGAGAGTCCCTGCTGTTACTGAAACACTTACAGGTCTTTCAGATGAGGGCAGCCTAATTAGAACGCTAGCTGTAGCTACTTCTAGCTCTGTAAAGCTGTTTTTGTTTGGGTTGTAAAATCACCAATACTGATTTTTACTGCAGGCTACCATTCTTTCTATAATGGAGATTTTGCATCCACCTTCTTGAAAATATGCAATTTGTGATATCTGTAGCTTAACCTTTATACAAGTGGTAATAGTGGAAGGACTAATTTGAAGAGAATTCTGTAAATTGCTGACATCTCGCTATCCTTCACAAGCAACATAGGCAGAACTGGTGAATTTGTTATCGTTTTACCTCTATGCGTTTGTGCTAGTGGAAACTTCCTACACAGAAGGAAACTTCATTGAAGATGAGACCTGTGGCAAAGTTCCTTGAGCTTTATTGACTCCTTCCAGGAGCTCTGTTAGACATTTTGGAGATCACTACAATATACTTTTAAAATACTAGGGTTTTTCCCTCCCATCTCTTTATGCCACGTAAACTGAAAAGGGTGAGCCATAAGGAAAGAGAATTGTTGTCTAGATTGTTCTTTTTTAATTATTTCTCTCTTTCTCTTATTATCTTAAATAAGCCTTCATAATTGAAAGCCTTTGCTGGAGGAGAAGTAGTAGTACAGGACTTGCAAGGCCTGAGAGGCAGGATAAGTTAATCTGTGCTGAGGTCTGTCCTTGTGGCTAGACTTGATTGTACCTCAGTTAACTTAAGGTTGCCTCAAGTATTCTTGTTACATACAAAAAAAAACAAAGGTGGTTTTGAAGTGAGAGCTTGAATCCTAATTCCTAGCTATATTCCTCTCTTTGGACTTTGCTTTGTTACAACATACTTCACTGTACTTGCCAGCCAGTGCTACTATGGATTTCTTGACCTCTGTCTGTCTCAATCTGGAGTTTTTAATGGTGAGATATTGCATGGAATTGTAATTGCAATTTGCATTTATCTCCTGCAGTTGTAAGTAACATTATTTCCTGAAATCCAGATACTTCTCCCCATCCACCCTTTCTGAATGTTAGGGGAATATTGGATTTACCTATAAACATTTATATGGAACAAACCTCCAGTGACAAGTAGGTTTGTGCAGTAGGCTTGGAGGACAATATTATTTGCAGTTTGGAAAGAGAAACTTAGATCCTAGAGTGGCTATGTCCTGTGACTTTCGTTGTATTTTGTTATCTCTCAACTATCTTGTGTTTTACTTTGGACTAGTTTCCAGGTTCCTTCAAAATGAATGGAAATTACTTAGTTTCTTTAAAAAGAAAATATGTCTGGAGACAGCACTATGTAATCCAGACACTAGCCTTTTGATTTGAAGAGCTTCAAAATTTGCTCTCCTTGATGGTAAATGCTGTCAATATAAAAAGTCAGTGTGTGCACCGTGTTGAAGTAGCTGTTGTCACTTCAGATAAAGCTTCTGACAAAAGCACCTCTTGAAGAGTGGGGAAGACAGACCCTTGCACTTTGTTGTGCTGGGAAGACTTTCTGAACATTTTGGGGGAGTTTGTATTTTGTGCTCTTTTTGTGCCTTTAAAAAAGTAAGGGTGGAAGAAGTGTTTCTAGAGTAGTAATGAGAATTGGGCTGAGGGTGAGAATGAAAACCTGTATACATAGCACATTATTGCATTATATTACAATCTACATGTATTATTTAGATTATATATATATACCAAGTATATTAGAATACTTGGTAGTTGAGTGCAGTCTAAGAAACAATCTTTCTCTGGCTATTTCCTGTAACATTGCTCAGGGGTTGTTAAGTGTTTTCACAACTTTTTATAGCCTCCTAGAGAGCAAGTATTCACAATCTTAAAGCATGTCCAAACAAGATGCTTTAGGTTTTGATCTGAAAAATGTGGGTATTTTATATTTCCCGTGTGTGATTATGATAAATTGAATTTAAGGAAGAGCCTAAAATATTCTAGCAGTTATGTGTTCTTGAGCTAGTCACCTTAACTGTCTCATGTATCTTTCTGCATTGAATGTTTGAAGTTAAAATTAACTGTACTCTGTGTGCGTTGTGATGAGTAAACCAGGAAAAGAACAACTCTGATTTGCCTTGACCTGAATTACAATGCCATTTTGACACGCAGATTACCCTAGGTTTCCTTAAGATGCCATTTCGACTGCACAGCCCCCTGTTGATAGTGTTAGGCAGCCAGAGTGAGGTCGATTCATTTGTTCAGGGGATTTCGTGCAACATGAGGATGAGGCAGGGAGCTGCAGGTTACCAAGCCATGTCTTGGGTTGTCTTCTGCAAAACCCTGAAGAGATGAATTTAAATATCCTGTGGTGCCTTTTGCAGTAAGTTTGTGGGGAAGGAAAATACTATAGAATGGACTGTGGTGAACTTGCTCTGCTGAATCCGGGTGTAACTTCTCTTGAAGCAGTGGGTGCTTACTAGTTTTGTAGCTAGTTATACCTCTCTTCTTGGAACAGAAAAGGAGCCATTTTTCTCTGAAATGAAAAGCTGTGTTAAAGCACCCCCGTGGAGTATGAGAACTGTCCTCCCAACCACCATTCTATCTCGGACTAGTCATTTCCAGGCTTAACTGAGTCGTGGGATTGCTGCCTTTGGATCATTTGTTCATTTTAAAAATTTTGATTCCTGCCCTAGTTTGAGTGTCATGAGCTCTCTCCTTGGATTCCTTAGACTTTGGGAATGTTTTTAATATACTACATGGTTTTCTTTGTGGCAGTGCAACTTTGTTGAGGAGAAAAACAGGGTTGGCAGCTAACAGGTTGTACTTGAGCAGTTCTGTTACCTTCTGTTTCAGTTAGCACAGCAAGAATCCCAAAACCTAGCAGTTCAGGGAAAAAGAGGAGGTTCAGCCAAAACTCAGAGCCCTCTCTGAACAAATTTGAGTTTAGTCTTTCCAAGATGTAAGCATTCTGATGAATTTGGCTAAATTCACAAGTACATATGTATGTTTGAGGCATTATGTTTAGTTTCATGTTTGCATATGGGAGTCAGCTTGAGAGTTGGGATGCCAGATCTGCTTGTTACATTCCAGTTTAGTGCCTGCATGTTCCTGAAAGTTGTTTAATTTTGAGAGGATCAAGACTGGTACGGAACAATTCACAAGGGTGGAAAAGCTGTGCTTAGAAATACTTGCCAGGTATGAAATTGAAAATGGCTGGGGATGCTGTGTGTGAACTGTTCTAGGTAGAACTTGGGAACTGCCTTGTGCGGCTCTTCAGCAGTGCTTCTTCTCTATTTCCATGGGAACAGATGGGCTTTTGTTGATAAGAGATCTATTCTCAAACTAGGAAACTGAGGAGCAGCAGTTGAGCCACTATTACTGTAAAACAGGGCTGACTACAGACTGAGGACATCACATGGCAGTATGTGTTCAAATGTAGCGGCTAAAAATATCCTTCCTTCTTCCTCCTCTCAGGCACAGATGCCCCAGTGTGAAAGGAAGAGTCACTGTGGCATAGACTTGATTAGATCTATAGCAGACGAGGGGATTGGCCGCAAAGGAATGCTTTATGTTTTGACCTATACAAAGAGCAGCGGTTTTTAAACAGTTGTTGAGATAAATAAGTGTTTGTGCCTTTTAGACTTTTTTTTTGCAGACCCTGGAGGCTGTCCCAGTTTGAAGCAGTGAGTCTAAGTTTCATTTTGTTGCTTAATTTATCTGTGTTTATTTGTACTTTGGGAAATTTTCAAAGCAAAATCCAGTGATACATGCAGTACCTAGACTAAATTTTGTAGCTTTGTTAAATCTGGGAAAATCTTACCATAGTTCAGTTAAGAATCTTTATTTCTCTTGGAGGCATAACACTGTTTTAAGTATCCAGATGATAAATTTTAATCTTGGTTATTATCTGGAAATCACTTGGAGGCCGGTTGGAGGTATGGGACAGATGGATTTACTGGATACTTTTCTTAAAATGTTTTGCAGCAAAATGGTTTAATTAGTTAAAGTCAGTTCTTTCATTGTGGTGACTTTACAATTTAAAAGGAGAGTCATGTCAGATGCAAACATCTAAGCCGGATACAGCAGTGCAGAGAGTTCTTACGTGTATTCCCAACTTACTTTTTAGTTGTATTTTGCTAGTGGATGTTAGTGGCATAAGTTTTTTTGAAAGCTGAAATTTTACATTACTATTCTGCAGTTGTCATAGTAATAGCTATGTAACTTTATAGCATCCACCAGAATTCCAACCTTGTGCACATGACTGCAAAGTTGCCCTGAATTTAAGGTCCTTCAGTACAAGTAATTTTTGCTTGACTAAGCGTTGGGAGCAGCTCCAGCGGTGTCTGTTTGACACACCGTCAGATAAAACGATTTTGTAGATATCTGTGTTGTGGAGGTGACTCCTCTTGAAATGATAGGTGAACATGCAGCTTTCTAAAGAAAACAGTATGTTCTGTTGCATCTGGAAGAGTGCACACTGAAAGGACCTGGAAAGGGGCAACAGGGGTGTTTACAGGGTGACTGTATATGTGTAAGCTCTCGGGTATAGAATATAGGGCATGGATAGTTTGGCTGTCTGCCAGGGTGAGAATGGAGCTGTGACAGCTAGTTAAAATGATCCTAGAAACAACAACTGGCTATGAAGATATGTCAGTCTGGGTGTGAAGCAGGAAAAAGTCCTTGGAGCAAACAAAGCCACTGAAGGGGGAGAGATGTGGAGGATTCATTATTAAAACAAGTCCCCTGTACAGGTTTTGCACGCATATGTGTAGGCAGTTCACCTTACTATGCCTTTTATCCAACTATTCTTTTTCTCGTCACAAAGCTTAATGCATGGCTCAGCGATGCTCCCTCACTGGTATTTGGCTTCAGGCCAAGCATTGATGAGTACCCCAAGCCCTGTGTGATTTGGCTCCTCCGAATCTTAATAGATTAATGCATATCTTCAGAGCAAGATAAAAACTCATTAAAATAATTTACATTTAGGTATTAGAATTTCTGGTAATTTTTAGTACCTACTGCCAAAAGCACAAATACGTGGTAATGTCCTTCATATGAAGCTACAATTTACCCTTTTTTCTTATTCTTGGAAAAAAACCAGACTGCCATATCCTTTAACTGCTCTCTGATAGTAATGAAATAAGTTTGTAGTACACAATCTTATCAAAGGTTTGATCTGTGGTGTCTTGTGATAAGGGAATGCACACTATTGCATAAGATTTGGCTTATTAGAAATCACATCAAAATGTGTCATGTTTGTATTCTATTGTATTGTAAATGACTCTAGTGATGGTGGCTGAGGTGTATAACAATCAAACTTCCTGATCATTCAAACTATGTGCCAAAATCTTTGCATGACTGAACTGTAGATCTGGGCTTCAACCTGTGCCCTCAGTGTCCCTAGTCTCTATGTAATTCACTTTTTTACATACCTGTTTTTAATCTCCATCTTCCCTGCTCGATATCCTGGAGCTGCCTGCTGGTGTCATCTGCTTGTATTTCATATTCTGGAGTTGTATGAGTTTCTGCACAGAACACTGTCTCGCAGTCACTGCAGTGGTTGAGAGACCTGCGCTGTTTTCTTGCTGAAAGGCAATTTGGCAGACATCAGCTGATCTGCATCAACTCTCCGTGTGTAAGCTTTTACCTCAGAGCCTGTAGCAGAGCCACACTTGAACTGCTCATGAACTGTGGTCAGGTTATCCTTGCTAAATGACTGATCTGTAATGCACGCTAAAACAATGCATGTAAATAAATAAATGGAAGCACACAGTAGTAACTACACAAAAGATAGCTTGAATATTTTTATCCATATAAAAGTATGTAGGATCTTTTAAGTATTAAAGTCTCTTCAACCAAAAATATCCTGAAATGGGCTGTAGCAGTGCATATCTTTGCTCACCTGAAGTTCTGTAGATATGGCCCTGCTACTATGCTAGTTCCCCAATGGAGGTGCTGGCACCTGGGGGATATACAGCCTACCATCGACCTCTTCGGTTGGGAGTTAAGGAACAGCCAGGTAACTGTTACCCACTGTAACTCACTGAGGAGATTCAGATTCTGGTCTCTTTTTACTTTCCTGGATTTCATTTCAGTAGATGTTGAGGTTTTTCTCATTTGTATGTACCAGTCAGCAATGAGGCAGATAAGGGTGTTGATACATAACATAATTTTGAAAGGCAGCAAACATTGATCCTAAAGAATTTAATTTTCTGAAGCACTCTTATCAGCTGTAAGAATTTTAAGGTCTGTAGTTGCAAATTCTCGTCTGCTTCTTGTTTTAATTTATTTCCTCTCATCGCCTTTCCAAAAAAGAAATATAGTGAGATAGCAAAAAAAAGAAGTTGGAAATAGCAATAATTGCTTATGAAGATTTTGGGGGTTTGGTGGATATCTTCACTATAATTACATGTGTGTGTAGTATGTGATCTCTGGATCTGTGTTCATGTCATCTTTCTCTTTGCATTTCCTCATCTTCCTGTATTCAGGCAATGCTAATCATGTGATACTTTTGTGACTTGAGGCCTTAGAAATATATTCTTCTTATTTTTTTAAACTCAAATCCAGTGTTTTGTTGGCCATTGTCGCAAAGTAATTCTCGGAAAGCTGAGAAAGATAAAAGTCCTTGAGGAAAAGTGGTGGCGTGGTGCTTAATTTTAAAGGGGGGCAGGTTCTGTGGACTATTTACTTCCAACACCACATAAAACTTTTTTGAGGAGAGGTAGCTTCAAACTATTGCATGGCGTTATTTACAGAACGTAATACTACTTTATTTGAGAAACTGCTTTCAGTCAGTGTACTGTCTTGCCTGTTGCACTGTACCAATTGACAGAAATTCAATGAAAAATAAAGCACCAAAGTTTTTAGAGCAAGTATGCTTTGAAGTATCAATTTGTGCTTTTTAAAGCTTCCTATTCACGTGGCTCCTCTCCTGTGACTCCTGATCTTTCATTCATTTTAGAATAAAGTTATAGTAAGAAAAGTATCCTTCTAAAAAAAAAGAACTTTGTTCATCTACATTTGCTGTTTGTATGTGTTTACCTTGCTTTATTAACATAAAAAATGCTCAACAGGCAAGTCATTGTTTCTGCCATCTGATTTAACCAGATTTTAACTTGTATTGGCAAAACCAGCTGAAGCTGCCTGTTGTATCTGCAGCTGGACCTGTGCTAATATTGTCATGAGGGAGTTTTATTTGTAAAATTCTCTATAATATAGATGTTGCCTGGAATCTTTAACATATCTGGTGTGCAACCAGTGCAAATGCAGAAAAGCTGGATGAAATCACAGTTACACTGAAAGCATTGGGTTTGTCAGCTGATCATTAAAAGTGATAAAGAATCAGAATTTCTTGGCTTTCAGATTTTGGACAGAATGTTTTGGTGACGACAGCCAACCTAATCTTTGGCACAGATCCCAGTCTAGTTACATTGTTAAAAGTACCTATGGACTTAGAGCAACTTTCTTACTAAAGCATGGGGTTTGGGCACTAAAATCCTTTGGCTGTTCTAAATTAGTCATCCAGCTTTTTGTTCACCACAGTTCTGAATGCTCATGAGATACAGTGGGGCAGGATGACTATAACCATTTTTTTATAGGTTCGTCTTACCAGAGCAGTCTTTGAAACAAGAATGGGAACAATAAGCTAGTACCTTCATCAGTTTTGCTCTATCTTGAAATGTGGTAAGCTTATTTTTTGTTTGCTTCCTTCAGGTTTTGAATGAAGAATGCGATCAGAATTGGTACAAGGCAGAACTCAATGGAAAAGATGGCTTCATTCCCAAGAACTACATAGAAATGAAACCGCATCCGTAAGTAGAGCTTTGGTGATAGGCTCCCTTGATCTTGCTTTTGTGCATCCTCTCAAACAGAAGGAAGGTTTTCTGCTGAATACTTTGCAAAGTGTACCTTACGAGATCTACCAAAAGATACGACTAGATAAAGGATGGCTACTGGGTTGTATCTCTGGCTGTAGCATTTACTGTAACTTGTTTCATAGCTAGCTGTGTAGCAGAGTATTTTTGGAAGCTTGTCTGGTGGTTGCTCTGGTATTTTGCTGTAGGGTCAGACAGACTGATCGTGGAGGTAACAGGCATAAACCAGCAGAAAACTCTTTAGTAGAGAGTTGTCATCACAGCTGCCCCAGGAAAAAAAGTGACTGTGTTCTTCTCATGATTCTCTATTTTACTTAGCGTAGCAGATAAGAGTAAAAATTGTGGCATTCACAGCTCACCAGAAAAATGTTTAAGGATATTTGGAGCTGAACTCTTAGTGTGTCTATCTCGCATCCTACGTACAGAATCACATAACTGTTTAGGGCAGTCAGGACCTCTAACAGTCATCTGGTCCAACACCTTCCTTGCAAAACAGGCCAACCTCAGAGTGTGTTCTGTTGTGCAAGTGTAGTTGTGTTGGTTTGCAGCTCTAGAGAAATATAAGTAACTAATTTAAACATTTCCTCTTAGATATAAACAATCTAGCATATGAAAATAGTAGCATTTCATGACTAGGTATTTTCTTTGTGTCAGTTCATGTATTTCTGCTGTCTCTTGCTAAACTCTGGTTCTGCTAACCTTTTAGATACTTCAGCATCTGAACAGGTTTACAGTTGGACTCAATGATCTTAAAGATCCTTTCCAACTTAATTCTATGATTATATGATTCTATAAGAAAACAGCGAGCTCTGGGTAGCAGATTCAAAGGAGGGAAAAGGTTTAGGAAAGAGCAAAGAGGATGACATGAATGCATCAGTTTTGCCCACAAAAACTGATGATTGATTTGTTGTTGGCTGTAATAATATCATTAAGATATTGCAGTTAAATCCAATCAAGAATTATTTTTGTAAGGGTTCTTTTGAAATTGCAGAAGGATGCTTCTGAGGGACTGTGCCCCAAGGAGGAGAGGAGGTATACTGCTTTAGTGCAGCCAAGTGGGAAATGAAGCAAGGATGTACAAGAAAATTCTGAAATTGTTTAAAACCTTGTCTGCTGCAGTAACATGTCTTCTTGACCCTGATCGTGCCAGTCCACTGGGGGTCACAAATATACATTGCAATTTCTCTCTCTCGTTGATTTGAATCATCATATATCATTTCATAGCAGTTTTGCAGGCATTTGAGTTATGCTGCAGTGATGTCTCCTGTGATGATGATCAGTTTGTTCTGTAATCATCCATGGTATTTGTTTTAGAGGGATAGAGCTGTCAGGTTTTCGCTTTTTGATATCAAAAGGGAATGAACAATATCTGAGCCTGCAAGTATATGAATTTGGTAGTGAGTTTTAAGCATAGTTAATTTGACCTTTTCTGAAGATGTTTAAACTGCTGATGGCAGCTGGATGGAGTTAGCTCTATGTGTCAGCAATGCTGGGAGTCTTAACTAGTGCATTAACAACCCTGGGAAATTATGCAAAAGTTTTCATAGCATAATGTTTGCTTAGCTGTAGTGTGGAGCTCCCTAAGTAGTCATACAGGTCATACAAAAAGCAAATTGCAGGCAGCTGACAAGGAGTGAGAAAGAGAATGTTCCTTTTGTCAGACTAGTATCAAATTGTGTTCTGGGAAGGTGACACAAAAGCTTTGCAAGAGGATTTGGAAAGAAGGCAACTGAAAATGGCTTTAAAATCCTGTCCTAGGATCTGAGAGTTAAATCCTCCAGCCCCACAGCTGGTCTTAAATGCAGTGTTTGTTTCTTGCTTGTAGCTTGCAAATCTTACAGTTTGCTTTGTAATTACTAGCAAATTAAGCTGAAAGGAAAATGTGCTGCCTCTCAGTCACCATCTGAGTCACCTGGGTTCTGAAGGGTTAATCTGAATTGACACATCAATTAACAAAGCAAAAATGTGAGTGGACATAGGCATGATACTCAGAAGAGCTGCAGGAAACTCTGGGCAGGGAGGCTTCCTGTGAAGGCACAACAGTGCAGTTCAGTGGCAGGACTACCTTTCTCTCTTTAAGGAGGCAGGGGAAGAATTTGCTGTTTATGAAACAGCCTGGGTCAGCCTCAGGGTGTGTGTATCTCAAGTATTTGTGTTTGTAATCAGCTTTTCTTGAAGATGTTGCTGAAGTCTCACTTTGCAATGTTGTAACTTAGGCAGAGGAAATCGGGGAAGCTGAATGGTTGTGCTGAAAAAGAATTGCCAAACTGCTGATTGAAAGGAGTCTGAAAGTCGTGTGAACTTTGCCTTGTACCAATCAGTGCCTCTCCCTCTGGCTGTGCAGCATTAGCAGTAATGCCTGGATTAGGTTTTGCAGGGCTGACTGGATGAGCTTCACCTACATTACAAAGCTAGTTGGAGACAAGTGTTACCAAGCTTAGCCCTTCAGCAGGGAAGCTGTGGGAATGTTGTGGTCTGTTTCTTTGGCCTAATTCTCCATGTGGGATTTTTGATATGCTGTGATTTTTGTTAATTTTTTCAGTCATTCTGTAGCAAAGATCGTATGTGCACAACGCCTCCAATGCTTTACAAGTGTGTTCTTAAGTAGACAGTAGTCCTTCAAAATAACTTTCTTTCCTTCATCTGTGGGGTTTTCTTTTCTTTTTTATATTTAGAATTCAGGCTCCTTTTACTCTGGCTAAAGTGGTAGCGAAGTCATATAAAACTGCAAGGGAGTTCAAGAATTGTGAAATATTTTTAGTCTCTTTAAAGGGCCTTAGAAACAACTGGCAGAAAACTTTAAGAATTTGATATTGTTACTTTGGAAGTATTACTTCCTTTAGTTGAATTGTACACTTCAAACATAAGGTATACTTCTGAGGCTTCAGGAAGGATTATAGATGTTTTGTTGAGCTCTTTCAGGCTTTCCTTCTATTTTAGAGATGAATGAGGTGTTTTGGGTTTTTTTTAAGATGAGGCTTTCATTTCCAAGTCACATGTGAGTAATTGAGAATTATTTGAGAACTAAACAGAATTAAAACACTTTGTAAACAAGAACTATGGCAAGATACCTAAAATCATAATATGAAAGCTTGCTTTACGTAACGTTTAGCAGAGGCAAAATTCAAGACTTCCTTGTCTTTCTGACAATTGTGCCAAAAACCCAGGAAACAAAATACCACCTTTGAATTCCAGAGCAGTTTCACATAATGGTTTCTCTTCGTTGATTTTTGAAGGCAGCAGAGTACAGTAAGAAACAGGTGGATGCTTCCTCTGCTGTCTCTGCCACCGCCTCCAGTACTGAGAAGTGGCACAGGTGCTAAACCACCAGGAACGTACTAAATGCTATGAAGTTCTTTATCACTGGAAATAGGGTGGTTGTGGGAGAAGGCTTCTCCTTTGCATCCCAGGGGATAAAAAGTACACACAAGACTTACAAACAAGTAAAATATCTCTAGGTGATCATGGAAACCGAGTTTATAAACAAGACATACCATTTTCAGTACCAAAACACTTTTCATAATGGAGCTACATAGCTAAATGGAGTGAATACTCCTTTTACAAGGAGGACATCCTAGAGTTGTTTTATTGAATATGTTGCGTATAGTAGAAATACATCTGTGGACTCATCAGCCTTGATATAACATAGGGATGCGTTTTTGTATAGCCTCCTATGGTGAGCAGATACTGAAGACAGCCAGTGAGAAGCGTGAGGGCTGCCAGTAGCTGGAGAGTATGGTAATCAAGTAATTGGTCCTCCTTCACCTCTAGAGATAGCTTCCTCTTAGAGAGGAAGATCTGGTGATTTTATGACTTTGTGAAAACTTTGACTTCTCTTAAGAACGATGGTTTCAGGGAGGATTCTGCAACTTTTGTCATTTTGCTGCACCAAAGCCTTCACTGTAGAAAGTAAACTTGTGAGTGGAACTCTTGTTATTAAATGCTCTCCTCTAAGGTCAATCATCTACATGGTTATAGGCTGTGGTAAGTACTTCTGTCCTGTGTGATCTGCTACTCAGAACTGAAAGCGGTCTTTTTTGGCTGTGAAGATGGTTCTGCTTTTCCCACACCATGTGACCTACCACTCGGCCCGTGTTTGCCTTTAATCTTGGCTTAGTCTGGAAACTCAAGTGTAAATGTGGGTAAGAATCCCGTGACCGGGGGCTGTTGGTCAGTGCTGACGATCTGGTTGCCTGAGATAGGTTTAACCTTGGTGTCATGGAGATGGTCAGCCTGTGGTTTTGACTTCTGCACAGCTGTCAAGAGTTTCAGATGTGGCTTCCATGGTGCAGCTATTTCATGTGACTGCCTATGTGAAAGCTGCTAGATTGTCCTGACTGTAGGAGAAAGCAAGAAAATAGGCTACTGAAACAAGTATTATCAGTGTCTTTCCTAGAACCGAATCGCACGCCCAGCTCAGCGCTCTTCTGCAATGAAGCAAAGAGACCTTGAGGGACCTTTTCTCACTTAGTTTGCATGTAACTCCATTCCTGGCACCTGCTTTAGCTTTCTGACATGAGATACCTGTCTTTAACCACAGTGCTGTGGTAGAGGTCAGAAAGATTGGACTCTGGGCTGCAGGAACAACCAGCTGCTGAATGAAGCTTCTCATTCTCTTTGCTGAAGTAGTTGTGTCCTACCGCCTGATCTCAAAGAGACTGGAAATTGGGTTTGATACAAAAGGCACTTTCCATTTGTGCATGATAGTCAATCCATAGGTAGGATCTTGTTTCTACAGCTGTGATGTTTCAGCAGAGAAACT
Organism: Cariama cristata; assembly: GCF_000690535.1. Lineage (NCBI taxonomy): Eukaryota > Metazoa > Chordata > Aves > Cariamiformes > Cariamidae > Cariama > Cariama cristata. The sequence goes on from NW_009623540.1 coordinate 33,314, forward strand.
TGTGAGTGAACTCCCAGTGTTTCCCTTGCATTTTGCAAATATTGCCTTTTTTTTGGAAAGATTTCTACCCACTAAAATAGTGATATTTCTGTGCTTAATCCTTAATAACTTACACTTTCTGTATTGTCTACTCTGCAAATCATGGCTAAAGCATGGGTGGCTTCTCATTAGGAGGCATAAGTAATAAAGAAGACTCTGTAATTACTCACCACTGATTATCTTTGGGTACTAATAGTGAAATAAATGCTGCTGTATCATAGGGAATTTCAATAGTGACCAGCCACCAGTGCAGGACGAATTTGTTGTCTCTGACTTGATGGCATAATACAGTTTGGACAATTAAAATTGTCCAAATTAAAATTTGCATGTAGAGACGTGAGACTTTATTCCTTAGTGACAGAGGAAGAGACTTGAGTTTCTTGCTTGAGCTAGTCATTTAATCTGTTTGACTTTAGGTTATGAGGCCTCATTACTAAGATATCAGTGCAGACCACAGTAGACATTTGAACTTTGTCCAAGGTTGTAACCAGTTCCCAGGGCAGTTGTCTTAACCTCACAAAGCAGGACTTTGCTGTAAAGCAATTTGTCTATGTTAGGTTCTTGTATTGATGTTTTATATGCCAAATTGCAGATACAATAGGGTGCAGAACAATGTGAATAATGTGTTGAATTTTGAACAGGTTTTTTCCACTCTGAAAATAAATCCTGTAATTTGAGGATTTCACTCTTAACCACATCTCTGCTTTGCTGAATTGGATGAAATAGGGCTACTGCAAGCACCTGCTTATTAAGTCACTGTTGCTTCATTGCCAGGATGAAACATTGTGAAAAGCTGCATGGTTCAGTAGTGTGTACTGGAGGGGCAGCGAGGTGGAGTCTAGTTATGTCTGTCAGAAATCATTTCATCTCTCTGTGAATATCTATGTCTGGCTGTCCCCTGAACGGATTAAAATTCTTAACTTTCCCTGTTGTTTTCTTTTCCTCACTGCACAGGTGGTTTTTTGGAAAGATTCCCCGAGCAAAGGCTGAAGAGATGTTAGGCAAACAGAGACACGATGGTGCCTTCCTCATCAGGGAGAGTGAGAGTGCTCCTGGGGACTTCTCCCTCTCAGTCAAGTAAGTAATGCCCAGAAGCAATCATGTGTGGTAATCAGACTATTTACTGCTCATTTGGACTGTGAGTAAAGGGCAGGTGATTGTCAATGCTGAGGAGCAGGAATAATCTGCCAGATGCCATGTAGTGTTCCTGTTCTTCCAGTGATACATACTTATTCCCTCTCTAACAGAACAAATATATACGTTCTGGTTTATAATGAGCCTACAGGGCTGACCTGGTGGCAAGTTGTTGTCTAGCCCCTGTAGTCCCAGGCACTATATGTTGGTTTGTTTGTGGATCCCATTCCTCCTCCTTACAGCCACAAAGTGCCCAGTGTGTACATGTTTCTCCCATCCCCCTTCTTTCCTCTTCTGCAGTACAAGTTACTGCTTTGTCTTCTGTCTGTGTAGTGCACTTTCAGGTATGTTTTTCATGTCTGCTTGGCACATGCTTTGGGGATATTCATGTTGTCTAGCACTGGGACCTGGAGCTGTGAAAACAGAGGCCTCTTTGATCTGTCACAAGTGTATTCCATGTTGGTAGAGAAACTCAGTCTAGTAACAGTGAAGTGAGGAGGAGCATCCTTGAATAACCTTACTAGAAGTACTGGCTGTTAGCCAGCAGGAGCTCCTGCTAGTTAGCCATGGCCCACGTAATACCATGCTACCTATCTTGCCCATCTGAAGTCACTGTGAAATAGAAACTTGAAAAGGTATATGATGTAATTTAACATGGGTTGGGGGTGGGAGGGATTCTATCCTTGGCAGTTGATTTTGCCTTTTTTTATTTTCTGTGATCTTCCCCTTTTGTACCAGAAATGAACAAGATTTTCTTTACAATCCTAGCAGGTTTTGGTTATTCATGCAGAATTCCTAGTTTGCTGTATTTTCTGTGGCTGTCAGTGATCTGTCTCAACAGAATTTTTTTTTGTTTCTGGTCATCTTTGGTCTGTAACCAAATTTTTGTCCTGTACAGCAGCACACTGAGTCATGCCAACAAACTGGATTAAAACCACTGATTTTAGGGATGTTTATATTTCTGTCTTGGTTACAGTCACCTGAGCTGGAATACTAGATAGGAATGGAAGCTTCATTCCAGGAAAGTGCATTCCTTTAAGAAACATAAAGTTGTGATAGCATAGCTCTGCCTGCCTGTTAGTTTAGTGTTGCTATCTGTTGGTAATCTCAGTTGATTTTTTTTGGTGTTTAATTTAGAAAAGTCTTTTTCTTAAACAGTGATCTGCAGGATTTGAAATGATGAGAAGCTCTCAGGTTGAGGAAGGGAGAGCAGAGGCAGTACTCATGAGTTCACGTTACCTTTGAGGCCAAGATAGTGTCTACTTTTTCAGCCAATGTATAGAGGCTGTGTGCGCCAAGTAGGGAACAGTTGTCTTCTGTTTTCAGTGTTTTAGACTAAAAATACTGATGTGCCATTCATCTGGAAAATCCCAATGGACCTCTTCGGAGTTCTTCTTTATTCAAAATAAAATTGTTGGAAAAGTGACTTCAGCTGAATGCCATCATTTGTCAGAAAGCATTGTTAACACAGAATTGAAGTTGTTGGGTTACATGTGCAGCATCGTTTTTCAAGCATTTTGGGGTTGGGGGGGGGTTGGTTGTGGGGGGGGTATGTGTTGTGTTCTTTTTTTAAAAGGACCAGAAAGATCCTTTTGTTTTGCAAAACAAGTCTTTTGCTTAAGTCCAGACTGGCTACCAAAAGAGACAATCCTGCCCTCCCTGTGGCAGTATTTCCCTGCAATTTACTTGTAATGGAACTGGTGCTTATGTATTGCATTATTACACATACCTAGTGGTGCTGGGTGAGGGAGGGACTGAGATGGTGAGAAGTGCAGGACCATAGCAAGAGCAGCACAAACTTAAACTGAATGAAGTCAGTTGTGAAATTGCTGTGTGTGAAGAGCTAAACCAAAGCACTCGTACTGTTTGACTTCAAAATCTTGTATTTAGGAACGCAAAGTGGAAGGCATCATGGTGCATCTGCTTTAATGTGACCTTGTATTTGTATGGCAAAGTCCATGGTCTGTGTCCTAGGTATTCTGTGCATTGTCTTCAGTGACTCCATACATCCATCAAGAAGTAACATGTACTGAACGCCAGCTATGTGGCAACATAGTGTAAAATAAAAAGCTGAAATGTTGCATGTTGTCCAAGATAGTGTTGTGACATCAGAAATCCTTTATGAAAAGACCTGAAACTTCTGCAAATTCAGAGTGGTTTGAAAAGCTGATTTTAAAACCATATGTGAAGCTTGCAGGATTTTTCTTCAAAATAAATTCAGTATTTGGATTCTATCTCTCTGATTTCTGTAAAATACAATTGGCAAGTGGTTTTGGGACCTCTTTTTACAGCAACCAATTAGTATCTATATTATCAGTGTCATTGACAGTTTTCACTGTGCGCTGAAGGACCTTTTTGTTGCAAATTCTGTGCTGATGATCCCAAAAGAGGACTACTCAGTAATAATGTGCTTTTTTTTGGTGTTCTTCGTTCTTTCTGCACAGGTTTGGAAATGATGTGCAGCACTTCAAGGTGCTTAGAGATGGGGCTGGCAAATATTTCCTCTGGGTGGTGAAGTTCAATTCTTTGAACGAGCTGGTAGATTATCACAGATCCACATCTGTCTCCAGGAACCAGCAAATATTTCTCCGGGACATTGAACAGGTGCCTCAGGTAAGAGAAATGTCCTTGCAGAGTATGCTATTTAGACTGTTGCAACCATGGTTGAAGTGGGACTGCATCTTAGAGTAAATGAATAGGGATGGAAAGAAGCTGACTGACATTTTTCTTGTCTATGGAAGTGTATCTTTAGATCCTGCAGCTTGAATTGTACTGGTAAATAAGCTGGATGTTTGTGCAAAGCCTACATGCTGACTCCCTAGTCTCCCCTTGAGTTCTGGCAAAGTGTTACTGTTGCTGCTTGAACACTTGGCTTGTCTTAATGTTTATAGATACTGTTTCAGGAGTGTCATCTCATTCCTGTGAATTAAAAATGGGCTTAGTCCTGCTTTTAGTACATAGTAAGAAACGATAGTTCTATTTATACTGGTTCATAGCCAGAACTGTACCTCTCAGTAGCCAGTGATGCTTTGGTGCTGGTCTTTCCTGAAGAGGTGGTTACAGGTAGTAGCATATGGAACATCTCTAGTCTTCTGGTTTGGTCTAGCCAGTGTTAAGAGAAACCAAAAACTACTGCTAAGTGCCAGCAGAGCAGCTTGTGTATATCTAGCTCTTTGTTTTGTTCCATTTCCCTGGGCAATCGGAATGTTATGTTGCATGTAACTGGGTCTTTTGTCAATTTGGATAAACCCTTTTGCTTCTAAGTGCAGCATTCTAGTTCTAGCTTGAAGACAAGGGAGGGGGTGGAATTCATGCTGCCCTCCAGGTGCTGTGGGCACCCTTTGCCATAGTTTGTCTGAATTAACATCTGGCTCTGCACTGTTGGGTCAGTGATAAACAGAGGATGAGAGAACAGCTGGCTGAATATGACAAGCATTAAAATACCTTCCTAGCCTCATGATTCTAAGAATAGAAATGTATTTTAAATGAACCATTAGCTTTTCCATAAGAATGGAAATATTTGGTGACCGGGCCAAATTCTCCGTGACAGAATTTCTTGATACTGGAGAGTTTTAAAGAAAATGTGTAAAATGCCAAGATCCAGATTTTAGGGGGAACTTTGTGTATCACAGTGTTAGGTAGATAAGCAATATTCATGCTGTCAGTTGGTGTAAACAGAATGAATAAGCAAAAAGACTATTGTATTGCAATAGAGTACAGATTTACAGTAGGTCATGAAGACTGGAAAATACTAGGAAAACATCTGAGTCATCTGCTATCTTTATTTTGGCTCTTTCGCAGAAACTTGACTTTCCTCTAAGATCTGCTATAGACTATACTTTCCTATTTTAGCATCTTGTTACAGATGTTGGAAGCTGGCTTACACGGAAGTGAAACAGCCCGAATGTTTATTGTTAAACTCCAGTGTAAGTTAAATTCCTGCCTGAGGGAGCAGGTGTCTTGAGTGCTGTGGATGATTCTCACTTTGTGTATCTTTTTCTTTCCCCTTTCAGCAACCAACATATGTTCAGGCCCTGTTTGATTTTGATCCCCAGGAGGAAGGAGAGCTGGGCTTCCGTCGCGGAGACTTTATCCAAGTCCTTGACAATTCTGACCCCAACTGGTGGAAGGGAGCCTGCCACGGACAGACGGGCATGTTTCCACGCAACTATGTGACCCCAGTGAACCGGAACATCTAGAGATAAATATTAGAGATTATTTAAAGAAACCAGAGAAACAGTAAATACACATACAGAGCCTAACTGCAGCCAGTGACCTAAAATCACACGGCGATAAAACCTGAGTCACCTTTCACCGTGAGGTGATCCTCCTTCACTCAGTACGGAACTTCAGGGGCGGGGTGGGGGAAGAGTTCAACTTACACACCAAAACTTATCTTTAAAAAAAGAGAGAGAAAAAAAAAGAAAGTAACAAATTTCCTCAGCTGCTCCTGGGTTACCCCCTTTCATTCATTCTTCTTGTTTCCCCCTCCTCCTCTGTCCATCAGTGCATGAAGTTTTAATGCCATATAAAGTCCTAGCCATGCAGTTAAAGGAAAAGGGAGAAACTCTGCTGGTATTTTCTCTCTCTGCAAACAGTCTTCATTTGACATGAAGGGACATGAGAGAAGAACCAAATCCACAGTCCTGCCTTTAAAAAAAAAAAAAAAAACCATCAGTCTCTGCTTTTGCCTTCAACATTCAGCTCTTCTTGCCTGGGAAAGATGAGGTGTTAATCTAATTTTTATTGTCTCTTCTCCTTTGGCACTTTCTTCTGAAGCTCAGCAGCTTCCAAGTGGGGGAAGGGAGAAGAATTGTGTGGCTTTCTGTTCTGTGGGTTTTTTTTTCTTTTGAGTCACAGAGCTGCTTTGAGAAACTCCAATGTACAACTGAAATCTGTTAATGCTGTGCTGACAGCTTTTTTGTTTTTTCTTAAAGGTGTACGGTTGAGCACATTCTGTAATTTTTTCCATAGTGCCTTTCCCTTATTTTCTTTTTTTATTATTTTTTAAGTTAAAAGGACAGTCCAGAGCTTTTCAGAGGGTTTTTTTCTGCCTATGTGTAAATAAATACTTTTGGGGGAAGGGTGTAAAGGAGGATGGTTTTATCAATGGACATTTGAGAAAAATCTACAAACAGAGATGGAGCTTTAATCTTAAGATTGGTCTTGCTGATCAACTTCCCTTATTCCAGGGAAAATAAAATCAAGGCATTCAAGTGGCAGCTTAGGCTGCTTAGAGGTGGGGAGCTGCAACCAGGAACCTCAAAAGAAGTAAGAGAAAGGGGGGAGTTATGACCAGGGAAAATGAGGAAGAATATTTTGGGGAGGGAGGGTCAAGGGGAGAATTTGAGAAATCATAGCCCTGAGATGTCCTATAAAATGTACATTCCTTTGATGGAAAACTTTATAATGCAGAGAAACCTCAAAAAATAGTGCTTGAAAAAACTTTATGCTGTTAGTGAATGTTTCTATGTGATGCATGTAATCAACCTGTCTCTTTGGCCTGGATAGGGAATATTTGCAGTCGTGTTGCTCTTGAAAAGTGGGGTTGGCATCACTGTTCTCCAATTTCTCCTCCCTCCTCAGGTCAGTGTTACCGTTGAAGTAGATTTCCCCCCACCCCGCTCTCCATTCACAGCAGGCTGTGTGATGACTGTAATCCCCACCCTGCACCATAATGGCATTTATTGTGGCCATTTGCTCCTCCACCTGAGCAATGTGACATTAAATTGGACGGAAAGGAATGCAATCAAGCTGTACCGCTCGCTGTGCCAATCTTCAGTTGCATTATTTTTCCTTTTGATGGCCGTTTGGCTGGATCCCTTCACCCCACCAACGAATCCAAAAAAACTGCAGCAGAGATCTCCTCCTGCCCTGCCTGAGCACAGGCAATCTTTTGTTGGAGGGTGCCTTTTTTTGTACTAAGTGTTACAAATGTTTTATTCCTGAGATGGACTCTGCCTTACACTTTAATTTTCCAGCAGATGAAAGAGAGAGCTATCCTGTAGAGTATTACTTTCTCCCCCTCTCCTTGCTAGCTGTCACTCACTTTCTTCCTTCTTTGTAAAGTGATTGGAAAAGGAATCTATGGCATTCTACACCTGGACCATTTGATTGTTTCCTTATTTTGGAATTGGTGTATATCATGCAGCCTTGCAGACATATGTCTTGTGTGTGTATATATATTAAAAAAAAAATCAGTGTTTAAATAAAAAAGGCCTATGTACTTAATCCTTTAACTCTGCAGCAGCATTTGGTAGATAGTAATTAACTGTGAATAATAAATATACATTGAATTCTTCACTTGAGCATCTGTCTGTTATTTCAGTTAAATGACCAAAATGTGACTGACTGAGCTAATCTATAGGATATTAAATTGCTATGGGAGGGAAAAGCTTGTAAGGTGTGCTCTGGCCTGAAGTGCTCAAACTCTTCAGCGTTATCATAGTTCAGTCTCGGCATGCTTGGGCTGAATTTGTTACTCTCTCAAGCTAAGTCAGCGGAGAGCAGTGTCAGTTGGCATGTGTGGCATTATGAGTAGCGAGGAGGGGGGAAAGGAATTGATTGTGTTGCTTCCAGGATTAAAGACCACATATCTATCAGCTGAATGGGAGGGTAGCACTTCAGTATTTCTTCCCTTGTTTTTTTTTTCCTGAGCTTTTTACCGAACTGCTCAAGTGCCCCTGTGAGTAGGGCCTGTAATATCGTAAGGAGCCAGTAATGGAGCGCCATACATCAGTTATTTCTGAATAAGTCTTGCTGAAGGACAGAGGGGAAGATGGGCGTATGACTTGTGTAAGCACCGCAGCCATGGCTCACACTGTCACGGGACCTTTTGATTTGCTTAATCACTGCCTTGCAGATTGTTTTCACTTTCGTTGCCTGAAGAAGGAGCTGCTCGGTTTTGCTAACAAGCTGTGCGGGCAGCTCTGCACGTTATCTGTCAGGAGCTGCCGGTCTGTTGGCTCTGCAGCTTCTCCCCAGCTTCATTTATGTTCAGAAAGCGCCTGTGAGTTTTGCAGTCGATTTTAATATACAGTAGGAAAAGGCCCATGTGAGAGTTTGGGTTGTTTTTTAACAGTCGCTCTTAGTTATGCTCAAATACAGATGTAGTCAAGGAGTTTGTGGTTGCTCAGAAATGCCTGGTTATTCCTAGGGATTAGTTCTTTATTTTTCATTTGTGCCAGTAAAGTCAATTGTGTGCAATGCGGTTCGGAGCTCTTGGCTTTTTTTTATAATGCTGTAACAGAAGATGTTGCTGAAAACTCTGTGCTATTCATACTGAAAAGTTTAGAAAATCTTCCTTTCCTTGTGCTTTAGGGAAGAAAAACGCCTGTTGCTGCTGTGGATTGTCTACCGTCAAGGCTCAGGACTGCTGCAGTCGAGTCATTTCCTCGTGGGTGTTCTCCCGCTTACAGCTTTCGCACGTGGGTCAGCAAAGCTGGTGCTGGACTGCCGAAAAAGCCGAAATCCCCGCTCAGCCGCCTGATGCAGCA
>NW_009623541.1:0-29720 GCF_000690535.1 Cariama cristata
CCCCCCACCCTAGGCGGGATGTAAAAGAAAAAAGATTTCCTAAGACCATGGAGATATCAAAGTATTTTTATTTGCTCTTTTTTACGGTAATTTTTATTGTCATCAGTAACTGTTCAAGGAATAAACTGAAAACCACTTGTTTTCAATCCCATTTGTAGAATTATTATGTATGAAAAATGTTGATTATGCATAGTATAAACAAAATTGAGGTGATTTACACTCGCTACTGTAACAGGAAGTGTTACAGAGTGAAACGCATTGCGACATACCGCTTAAGGCAAGTAAATTAAAGTAAAATTCATTCTTCTGATTGCAACTTTTTCTAATGCTGACATATTGCTTAAGCAAATTGTGAAAGGTTTGGTGAAGTTTCTAGCCTGTTTGAATCCTTTTTAAAATCAACTAAGACACTTGAACTATGTATTTAAAATTGCACAGCTAAGAAAAAGACTGTATCTTCTTTAAATTAGTTAGTCTGTTTGAATTGGAGTAACATTTAAGGAAGGACTGCTGGGCAGCTTTGCTAACATGAGTGTTTCAGAGTCCTCAGGATGTTGCCACTGGGAACATGTTTATCAGCATATAATAGCTGTAAGATGTATGGATTTCTTAAAAGCTGGAAGAAGTTGCAGGTCAATCTGAAAAGCATTTTTCAGGTTTAATGTCAAGGTGACTGAGTTTGATTGAAACGCTTTGGACCTGAAATCTTTAATTTCAACCTTTGGACTTTGTGTTCTTTAAAATAAAAAGGAGTAACTTTCACAATAAAATCCAGCATATGTTGAGTGCTGAATGTGGGGACAAGTGGTTAATGTTCCTGAAGGATTTTGGCTGAAGACATTTGATATGAGTTCTGGAATTAAACCGTAACAACTTAAACATAAGTTAGTTTTAATTCACCTCTGAATTGCAATCTGAGCCTACTCTGGAGTCATGGGCAGCTAGGTTACTCATGGATGGATCCTTGACCTGTGCAAAAAGCTGGGAGAAGTGGGAGGTTCCTCCACCTCTGCTAGATCAGGCCCCCACACTTGGTCCTACAAGAACTGCCCCGATCACCACCATGGACTTGTCCCAGCCTTCTCCATCTCTACAGGCTTGTCTGGTGATCTCCAGGTTGTGCATGACCCTGGCCACTAGACCTGCTCTGCTCAACCTTGGGATAGCACCCTGGTCGGTGGGGATGCTCCGCTGCCCTTGCTGCCACTCTTGAATGGATTTTTTTGCTTGTCCAGACTTCCTGTGGCTGCACCTAAATCTAGCTAGATTTTGTATTTCAGGTTTTTTTAGATATATGAGATAGTCAGGCTTACTCTTAGGCAGTAAACTTTTAAAAAGAAACTCAAGTAAGGATGGTGTCTTAGCTGGTACCATTTATTCTCCATCCAAAATAATTAATTCCATTCCCAGCTGTAACTCAGCTAAAATAACACGCTTTTACAAAAGTGCCATCATGAATAAATAACTCTCAAGCTGGCATGTCATTAGCCAAGTTGTCAATGATACTTCAATGCCACTTAAAGTTTCTTCAATGGCCCTCCAGCAGATTGCTCTTCTGCAAAGATTTCTGTTAGAATGATGGAAATACTGGAAATTGCTTAAATCTTTTGTGCCTAATTATAGCATATGTAAGCAAACAAAACTTCTCTTGAAAGCAGCAGGTCTTCTGCCAGTCGAAGGGCTGGAGAGGCGGATCTGTGGAAGTGAAATATTCATTGCAGTGTACTAAACTTTTTACATTGTTTCTCCAGCTTTGTACTGTCAGAGTTCCAGGGCTCTTGGTTCAATGCCTGCTGTGCACTGCAAAATTCTTTGCATTTTTTTCTTTTCCTGCTTTTATTCCTGTCCATATTTTTGTGTCAGCTATCATTGGCAGAACAGCCAACCTTTCTACACTATTTTGAAATCAAGATTTCCCTAATAAAACTGATTAAATTACTGATTACAGCCCAACAAAAATACTTCCTCTTACTAACTTCCAAACCTAGGCATGCTTCTCTTCTATCTGAATGTATCCATACTTTTTTTTTTTTTTTTAAATAAATCAATTCCAAGTATGAGTGAGTTTTGTTTCTGCAGTTGGAACCAACAATTTCCTTATGAAGTATGTTCAATTCATACTGGCTGAAACCTGAAGTAAAATTAATTTTCAAAGGGTTGAGTAGTCTCTTCATGAAAATGAAGTCTAGGATTTTTTTCTTCGGTATTCACAGTAGTTTTTCTACCACAGTAGAAACCTTCATAGTTCAAGCACTGGAAAATCTTGCCGGTAAAATCCATCACTTTTGCTTGTTTTGGTCATAAGTTGAATGCTCAGTAGTTGGTAGAACCACTCAAGATGTAAGAGACTCGGGAGATCTCTCTTGCTCACAGCAAAGGTCAACACTAAATTCAAAGCAGATTATGCAGCTTACGCAGGGAGTTATCCACTTGGGTCTTGAAAACCTTCCAGGATGGAGGTGGCACAGCCCCTCTGGGAAACTTGCTTATATACTTGACTGTTCGCATGGTCAAAAATTTCTCTTTAAATCCAGTCTGCACATCTCTGGTTTTGATTTATGCTGGTTGTCCTTCTTCTTCCTGCCATGTGCTGCTGTGAAGAGCTTGGCTCCATCTTCTCATCCACAGACTCTGAGCTGAGTGCTCTGTCTTCTCTTTCAGGTCACTGAAACAGATCTTAAAGAGGACAGGTCCCAGGACAGACACCGGTGGTAGCCCACTGCAGGAGCCTTTAAGATAGAAGAACCTTCACAGCCCTCCCTCCCATGGCATTCACAGATGTAAGCACTTCACCATAGGAGGCAACCAGGTTGGTCAGACATTATTTGCCCTTGGTCAGGTCATGCTGTTCCCAGTCACCTTGTTCTGCCCTACATGTTCAGAAATGTGCTCCAAGAGGCTGCCTCCATGGCTTTCCAGGGACTGAATAGACGATGACTGGCCTTTACTTTCCCCTTCCTCCCTTCACTTATTGCAGAAGGGTGCAAGATACACTGGGAGCAACGTTTGCCTTTTCAGTCATCTGGGTCCTTCCCTGATCTCCATGATCTTTCAAAGAGGATAGACTGGTCTTGCAAGGACACCAGCCGGCACTCTCAGCACCAGCGGGTGCCACCCATCAGGTCCCATGGACTTGTATGGGCTAGGCTTTCTCAAGAGAGCCTGACTTGATTCTCTTCCCCCACTGGCATATCCCCTCCTCCTTGAACCCTGTCTCTAAGCTCAGGAGCCTGGGACACCTTTCTGGTGAACAGCAAGACAAAGGAGGCATTGAATACCTCTTCTCCACTGGCATCGACTGTCTCTAAATCATCTACCCCACTCAGCAGCGGGCCCACATTTTCCTCATTCAGCCTTCTATTGCCCATGCAGCTCTAGAAATTCTTCTCACTGCCCTTGACATCCCTTGCAAGTCTCAGTTCGAGGTGAGCTATGGCCTTCCTGATCCCATCCCTGCACGTCTGAGCCATGTTTCCAAGTCCGTCCCTTGTAGCCTGTCCCTGCTCCCAGCTTTGTACACTGCCTTCTCGGTTTGGAGCTCAGTCTAGACAAGGCTGCTGTGGATTACGGCATCCCCAAACCACACTTCCTATTTTCGTGAGAATTTGCTTTCAGTTTTCAAGAGTGAAAACACGTAAAGGCAGAGATTTCCTTCTGTGTTTAGATCTAAAAGTGCATTGTAGCTCTTGAATTTCTGTTTTCCTGTTGTACGGGGAAAGCAGTGTCTTCAGCTTCTTACCTGACTATTCACCCTGTCAAATATTCAAGATGATATTTGGATGACTGTTCACTTGTAAGTGGTGCTACTGAATCATGAGTTACCAGGAGAGAGTATTTATAGCTGCCATTAATGTTTATAGAAATGAAGAAACATAGGAAACTTTGCTTACATATGAAAAAAAAATTAAAAAGTGTTTATTCTAGAGGGCAAAGTTTAATTCTCATATGATTATACGATGCTGTTGATATTGTGCAGGCCTGGGCAAATCCCTGGACTTTTTTTCCAGGACCATGGTGACCTCTACACACTGTGTTTAATGGCAAATTAGAGAAAAAGAGACATTATTTGCATACACTCTGGTATAATGGATCAATCCATGTTTACATACATAATCTGTGAGCCACTAGATAAGTGCTAAAAATCTGAGAAGAGAAGATAATAGTGCATGGCTCTGCAAAGGTTCCTTTTCAAGGTAAACAGTCCTGTGCTGCTACTTGGTGCGTGGTATTTTTATTTCCATTGTATTGAAAGAAGGTATATTCAAGAAGGATGTGCTCAAGCATTGAACAGACTAAAGGATTAAAGGATTTTCTGTGCTCTGTTACCTTCCATCTCTTGGGGGAGTGAGTTCCTATAAACTTTTTATTTCAGTTCCTAGGGTTTTTGAGTATGTGGTGCTCGGACAGACAATTCAGATGTTTTCATATACTCCTAGGCACTTATTTCTGTTAGCTTCTCAGATACAGAGAATTAATTAATTTCCATATGTGCAGTTAACCACGCTAAATACTGGAAATTGGACATTTTTGTTTTCCCATTGATATCTGTTGTGGGGCTATTAGAAGATGGCTCAGTATCTTCGAAAACTTGAAATATATTCTAATCACGAGACCTGAGAGATACGGATACTGTGTAACGTTAAATTGTATGTAAAAATATACAGTTTCTTGATCAATGTTAGAACAGTTTCCTCGCTTTGTCCTTGTGAGTTGTAGGTGGACACATGAATGTGAACAGGCATTTAAATTAAGTAAATTTTTTGTAGCAAGTCTTCTTATGAGAGTGTACAGTTGCATCATTCCTGCATGACCATAGCAACAAGATGATGAAATACATCTTTCAACAGCAACTGATGCCAGCCACTACTATTTCTTATATTATTCCTGATTTTGGTATTTTTGAAAGCACTTTTTACAGCATTTCTACTCTACAGGAAATCTTGAAAGTCTATTTTTCTTTGAATTGCAAGAAAACCAAGTTGAACGCAAGTTGAAAATGTTGAAAGTCTCTGCAAATTGGAAATGCTGTGTTTTGATGTGCCGTATGTGGCAGTCTTTCCTCTCAGCCATACAAGAAGACTGAGTCAATAGTGCGGTTCTGTGACAACGACAGAAAAACAATAGTAAGTGATGGGAAAGGTCTTATTTGGCTGTTGGTGTGCGTGTGTGTGGCGGGGTGTTGGTCGTTTTTTCCATCCCAGAAACCAGTAATTCATTTCAAAGGCTTTCTCCATTTCATGACCTCGATGGAGATGACTCAGATGAGAATATTTCTGAAATTTCCCTTGGCAGGTTATTGCACAGTTTTATAGCCTGTCACCATAAACAATACTTTTGTGAACACGTTAAGCCCTTAAAAATATGTATTTGTTAAAGTTTTGTGTGAGCTAATATGAGTTCTGTAATAACTTGATGGCATAAAATGGACTTTCCCTGGGATATGGTGCTGGGGCCTGTTCTTACCCAGGGAGGGGCTGGTTGCAAACAAGTAGACAAGCATCATTGCAAAATGAAACCCCTGCACAGCGCAGGCACGGTGATGGTGTTGACTCTTGCTTCTCTGTCATGAAGATGGCTTTTGGGAGATCAGAAGAGCTGATGTTGCAGATGCTTACATTTGTTGGTCCTTTACCTACGCCAGCAATTCTTATTAGTAGGAATTTTCTTTGGTTTGCATCCCAGGGTTGATGTTTTGCTGTCACTTGTGTGGCTGGTTTTGCTGGTACATTGAGGGACACACTAGCAGAGTGCCATAGTGTAAAGGTGACCATATTGACTTGCCTCTATTTATAGTTACTAATCAATAATGACCCTTCTTCCATTAATCTGACTATTTATTAAGTTTATTTATACTTTAGGCTTTGCTGGCATACTGTGGCAAAATGTTGTGCAGTTTTATAAGTTGTGTGGAAAAAGTCATCCTTTTGTTTTAAAATTGCATCAGATAATTTGAATAGCTCTCAAGCTGGGTAGTGAGAAACAGTGACTACTTCAGTGCTAGTCACCTTCCAAACGCCATCCGGTCATATCTGCGTCATGGATCAAGCCCTGGGCAACCTGGTCTGACCCCAGAGCTGACCTGCTTTGTGCCAGAGGTTGGACCAGGGACCTCCTGAGGTCCCTTCCAGCTTGAGTTTTCCTACAGCCTGTTTCTTCCACCAGCCTGCTGTCTTCCAAACTATATTATATTATATAAATCCTATCCTATCCTATCCTATCCTATCTCTCCTTCTGTAGCAGCTGTTCTGTATTTTTTTGTCACCCTTGTCTTTCTGCCTTTTTTTTTTCCCAATATTTTTTATGATGGGAGAGGAACTGGCAAAAAAATCCAAGGGGTTCAGTTTTTGTGTTTCTTTTTCCATGGCACGTGCCTTCCACACAGATCTTTTGTCTACTCCTGCAGATTAGCTATCAGCCAACATTGAGATTGGGTCTCTTCAGGCGATATCTTGAGTTTTGCCATTGTATTTGTGTCAGGAGTGCAAGGCAAAAACTGTGCTTATGAAAAGAAATTCAGTTGGCAAAACTTTGCTCTGAAGGATTGTCCGGTCCTAATAGCACTTGTTCACAAAGACAGTGCTCATGTAGACAAGTAACCTGGAGAACTGGACAGAGACAGACCATACAATGGTGCCTGGAAGTAAATTATTTCAGGTCCCTAATGGCTTGTCCTGCATTTAAACTGATGATCTACCAAGGGATTTTTTTTTTTTACTCTGGTATCAGTTTCAAAATTTAGCCAGTCCTTGGTATTTCATTTAGGGATTTAAGCTTATGAAGAAGCAGTTATAGATTATTCCATTTCAGCCTGTGGGATGACTGCACAGATGCTGCATAAATACCAGTGAAACAGGGTTTCCCATCAGGATGAGAGTAGGAATATTTGAATGGATTTCAGACTTCGGATTCAGACTTGCCTCGTTCTGCTAAACTTGCTTATGCACACCTAAGCTGTCTGTTGGACAGACCTGATGTCCATTTCTCATAAAAGAAAGAGATTCAGGGTTAATGATTCACAGAAGACAGATGAATCAGTCGTGAAAGTTCAAGTTTCTTTTAATTCAGGCTATTAATGTATGCAATGCATAGAAATGAAACGGGTCAGGAACAGTGGTTTACATTTACATATGTAATGTAATTATATTACATACGTAATCCACTGCGCTACAGTCTTCAAAAACATTTCAAGTGTCATCGTTAGAAGTCCTTTGGTGCTTGTTTGACTTTTAGTTTAGTTTATAATGTGTACGTACTCTTTACGGTATATACTGTAATACGGTGCTTCTAATTTAGGAAAGACAGTATTTCAAATGGGGATCGTAATGGGCAAAAGTATGATAGACACATTGCATGAAGTCAGACAGCTACAATTAGTTCAGGTTACTAAAGGCTTTCGTGTTCACGGACTTGAAGGAAAAATACTGGTTTGTTCTATGGTAGTGCTTGCTGATTCAGCCGGGTCTGGGTGCTTCTGCGCTAACGTTGTGTCTCAATGAGCAGAGAAGTAAATGGAAAAACAATTAGTCTGTATAGCTGCATTTTTCTGGAAGTTATACTTTTTTACCAACAATCGCAAGATGACGTCAGAGTCTAGGAATTAAAAAAAAAAGCAATCGTTACTGCTGTTCCAAACTGCTGGAACAAGGCGGTGTTTTGTCACTACTCAAGAGCTAGACAAAAAAAAAAGATGTGGTTGCGAAAAGATTTTCAAGCGTCATAATACAACTCCTGGATGTCTAAACCTGCATAACTTTCACAGTCTTGCTAGCCTCCACTTTGCAGCGTTTTGGCTGCAAACCAGAGCGATTTTGCTTTATTAGAGTTCTGACCATTCTTCTGGCTTGCAATGATGTGATTACACTCTTCTTATTATAAAATGCTTTACTTTGGGTAGTTTCTTCCTGCTTGAGTGACAACATTAATGCCTGAGATGATACAAACCATTTCTGCCTTTACAATTTTTATCCTTTTACATTATTCTATAGATTCAAATCCCTCTAAAAGCCAGGAAAGTTGCTATTACACATTATATAAGGAGGAATCTTGAAATTTTCATCTCGTTCTGTCACTGCCAAGCAACACAGTCCATATTTCTCCCTCCTATGCTTTAGCATAAGTCATAGATAATTTAGGCAGCCATAGGAAGTTTTACGATTTCAGACAATTTAAGAAGATTTTCCAAAAATCAAAGAGCTTTTGACATCTAAGATGCTCTGAATCATCCTTTGTAGGTGCAGAGCTCCGTCTACTGACTACACTGGGGAGAAAAGGTTCTTTTTTGGGTCTTCTGAGTCACAACTCAGTTGGATTCCCAAAGCAGCAGGAGAAGGATGACCAGACAGGACGTGGACTGTGAGTTCGCCTCCTTCCTCGGAGAGGAAAACTTCCTGGGGTTTGTCAAAAGAAGACCCACTGGCCCTGACCTCATGTGGGAACTCAGCAGCCAGCAGCGCAAAGCAGCCCCAAACAGGGCTCGTAACTCAAAATCTTTCTCTTACGGGACGTGGTCTCCAGCGATCAGTAACCGATCAGTATAACTCAAGGATGGACAGACCGTTTCAGACTGAGGGTCCTTCCAGCCCCATACCCATCTCTTGCAGTGGTGCCTGGGGAAGAACAACTGAAGCCATTTCTCCCCAGCCTGATGTGGTTAACTAATTTTTCTGTGTACTTATATAGCCCTCCATGTAACACTTCCAGCTTCTTCTAGAGCCCACAAGGTAACAAACCTTTCCATAAACCTCTTTCTAATCCTCAGTGTCCCCTTGTGCCCTATCTTGGAGCATGATGACTCCAAAAACACGGGTTTTTCTTTCAGCACTTTTCTAGCACATCTCACGCAGCTGGTTTGCCAGTGAGCTGCAAAGAGAAGAGCTCCTGCTGACAGAGATGGGGAGCTCCCAGCCCCCAGCCGGACAAAGGGCTCTTCCAGATGTTCTCTGCAGCTGGAAAATCTGTTGTCCTCATTAGAAAGTGACTACAACGCTTGGGGCCCCTCACGCGGTTTTTATCTGAAAGAGATTTGGTTAATCTGTGACAGAAAGGCATCTGTTAAAAAGATAAGTTGGCCTTTGCCTTTGAATCCTTTGGCAATCTCAGTCGTAAGCTTGGAGCGGAGTGAGTCCCAAGTGCTCAGCACCCAAGCATGAAAATGCTCTGTGGGGTGCTGTAGGCACCTCCAGAATTCAAGCACCATTTAAAACACATAATCTGGGGTATTTTTTCTGCACTATTGGGAGAGGCATTTCTAAATTGTATCTTCATGGTCTTCGTGGTCCAACTTTTCTAGTCAGACCTGAGCTGTCATCTTCTGCGAGAAATCTCTTTGGTAGAGTAATCAAAACAAAAGGCTCTTCTGTAAAAGGGAAAGAAAAAGAAAATAAAAAACAGAGGAAAGAGCTGGAAAGCAGAGGCGGTGGAGGGAGGGTGGGAAGTGTGGCCCCATGGCAGCCCTGCAGACGTGCCAGGCGAGCATGCCTGCCCCCAGGGGCTGTCCTCAGGTGCAGCCAGAGGTCCGCGTCATATCTGCCGCCCCTTCCTGACCCCGGATGAGCATGATGTCATGATCCAGACACAGCTGGGAATCTGGACACTGAGTGCTGTATACTGAAGGCTGCTTGTGCTCGGTGCCTGTTTGCCTAACCTCATGCTACATGTCCTCTGTTTCTCCCCTTCCCGGTCCCTTCTGTTGCCATCCTTCCTTGGCTCTGACCACCTCCTTTTTTCTCCTTTTCCTATGCTGTCTCTTCATCATGCCCTTTCTCCTCTCCCTCCCATTACCCCATCACTTCCCTTTGTTCCATCTTCAGCTCTGCCTCCTTGTGATATTTTTTTTTTCCTACACAAGGAAAGTAAACCACCACACTGCTGGTGCTTTGCTTCTCTGCTGTGTTGTGTCTTTCTGAAAAGGAAGCCCTTCACAAGAGGGTCTGTGTTGCTTCTTTTGCTTCTGGGCTACAAAGGCTACTCCCCGTGGAGGCCTCTGGGCACCATGACAATATAAATAGTGATAATCAATGGACCACTGCGCGTACGGAAAAGGTGGGCTAACTGACGACATGGGGTTGGCATTTGGGAACGTATACGGCCATTAACGAAAGGTTGCTGAGATATTTATCCTGCAGTTGCGGAAGCATTTACCGCTTCAAACTGGTGTTAATTCCCAGGAGTTACCCATTAACACACAAGCGAGGCACAGAGCTACAAGTATTTAAATATGGAAGCATTCTATGCATAAGCGAGTTTAATGAACAATAGATGCAGATGGAAGTAAACGTGTTAGGCCAGGTCCTTGCAAGGTCTGCTTAATTGCCGTTGGCCAAAGAAAACACCAGCTGAGGCCTTAAGGAGTCTAAACTGCTTTCCCATACAGCAATGTCTATCACTACGTATCTGTTGGCAGCACATGATGAACAAGCTCCCAATGCAATACCTTTTCCCATACCGTTCTTCCACAACATCCCCACCTGAAAAGAGGTATTTCTGGGTTTCCTCCAGCATACTGCAGCAACACACATTGGTGCACCACAGAGTATGCTTGTGACACTCTTCAAAAGACACTGAGCCGATCAGTGAAAACTGGCCATTAAGATGCGTGTCTGCTCTGCACAGCCTTTACGGGAAACTTCTCGACGTCTTTGTGCCTGCAGAGAGTTCTGCTAGAGGAGAGGGAAGGGAGGAGACGCGGGAGAATGGCAAGAGGGAGCAGGGAGCTCTTCCACCAGCAGCCGGGAGCTGCTTCCCTTCTCCAGGCTTCTGGGGTAGCCGTCAAACCCCAATGCATTTAATTTAAATCTACACAGCACAGTTAGGCTGTCAGTGCACTGCCTTGCTGCAATGACACCCGAGATCAGCCTCGCTGCTATTAGGCGTCAGCAGCAAGTCTCTTATTTCTGGCCTTCCCCATCCTCCCTGGTGCCCACATGCCCATTGCCTGACCCTTGGGCGATACGCTTAACTTGGCGTCCTGTATGGATGTACTTTGAGAGGTGTATAGAAGGTGTCAAGGATTTCCTTACACTTTGGATGTGCTGGGGTGACCTTTTCACATGTTGCAACACCGTGTTGTTCCCACCATTGACACTGCAGCATCACTGTCACTCCGTGGTAGTAGCCCCAAGGACAATGGTGTCACATAAAGGGATTTTTTTTTTGGTTTATATTCCCAAGTTTCTCATAACTCTGAGATCATTTCCAACTACACAGGCAGCTTGAGTCTCCATTTTCTGTTGAACAAAAGGCTGTCCAGTTTCCTGCGCGGGGGCCGCTCTGCAGCTGGACTTTGCTCGGTGACTGCACAGTTTGGGTCCATGATTGACCTGACCCCCGGCACTTCAGTGCTCTGTTTTCCACCAGCCTCTGGGAACGAGGAGGAGGAAGGAGACATGATAGCATGCCAGAGCTTGCGCTCCTCACGACCTTCTCTTGTGCACCCTGAAGTGCGTCAGATACAGATCACATATGGCTAAAATGGGTTTGGTATGAACAGTTGACTGGTTGGTTACTGTATCTTCACAAGCCTACGTAAGAAAGGCTAGCACAATAGTCTGGAACAAACAAATAGTTGGGTTTTTTTTTCCGTAGCTGATTTAAATATATTTGTTTTGCTTCCCAGAGGCACTTTTGTTGTGCTGCCAGCATGACTTTTTGTGCTTGACAATGACTCTACTTTGCATATAGGGTGAATTTAAAAAACTTTCTCCTGGTCCCAGTTCACTTCAGGGCAGTATAAAATATCTCTAGCCTTTCTTTAGGCTTCCATCCCCCAAACAGCTTATATATACCATTTTAAACATCTTTTTTTCTGAGATAATTTAAGAAACATCACTGAAGTGTTGCAATCGTATTTTGGCCAGGGTGCTTCTTTTTAGAAAACAATGGGCCTGGGAGTACGCTGTCCTGTCCAGACGATGCTGTCTCAGCCAGCTGGCCCCCAGTAACTCTATTACAGGCTCCCCTTGTATGAAATTCTTAGCTTCTTTTTTGTTGCAAAAATATTTCCCTGACCTCTTGCAAAACCGGCCCAAGTGCTGCTTTGCTCTGGGCTCCGCTCTTCGGCCCTTCTGTTCAAAAGGCGGGTTTCCCCACAGGAGGTAGGCAAGCTGGGTTTGGTAACTTGCTGAATTCCTCTGCTCCCTCCCACCCTCCATCAGGTCACGAAGGGCGGGAAAGGGAGGGGAAAGCCAGGATACAGTAGGTGGGTCCTGAAGACCTAGAAGCTGGGGTAGTTCCCTCTAGGACGGAAAGACTCCAGATGTAAATATTGGCATGAGAAAGGCAAGTCTGGTCATTAGAAGAATAAAGGCAATGTTTGGCTGCTTGCCTGCTATCTTCTGGACCTGGTAAGCAACTAACCGTGTTATAATTCTGCAGATGGAGAGAATGTGAAAGGTTCACCAACAACCAGTGACTCTCCAGAGCATTTCAGCAAGGGACAATCGGTCAATCCTTGCATCTTTTCTATAACTGTAATGTCTCATTAAGCCTCTGATCCAAGATCAGCGTTTGTGCTGAACTCTATGTTTTGCTTTCCAAGAAAGCCTCTTTTGCAGACAAATTCCTTCCTGTGAAGTACGAGGCTGATTACGAAGTGAGAAAACATTTGCACAGACTAGTGGTACAAAAAAATCCTACAAAAGATCTCCCATTTTATGGTGGAAGAGAAACGGAAACTTAAAGTTGTATTTTTTTAAAATGAAAAACCAAGGAAGGAATCGGTGGGGAAAGGGTGATCCTGCAACAGTGAACTTATTGGTAGTTAACGTACTTACCCGGAGGACTAAGGCATTGCAAAAGCTTATCCCAAGCACTTGTCCAAGAACCTGCAGAAGAGGGTAAACCTCCACACTACCTATCAGATGGAGGGGAGGGGGAAGGTCTCAGCTGTGTTTTGACCAAGAAATTCCTTGCTAGACCTGAGAAATATTTCCCAAGGACGGTTTAGTTGAACTTGGCTTGTTTCTATAAAAATATTACATTCCAATAAAAGACAGGTTTGTCCAAAAATTTCCACCGGACTCAAGAGGAGACATTTCCTTCCTTCCCAGAATATGAAAAAAGTGAAAACAACCTCATATTGTCTATGAGGGGCGGGGAAAAATATCTTCCAGTTCTGAATGAATGTGGCTCCACATGTCCACTCCTTACTCATCATGAGTCCACTCAGTATGCTTAATATTATTAAGCAAAAGAAACTTTTCATTAAAGATGCTTTTGTTTGAGATCAGGAAAAGTCCAGGACCCACCTCGAAAAAGGTTACGAGCGAGGTTCTGCAGTGCTGGCTGTGGCCCACAACATCTGAAAAGAACTACTTTATTATTTTGTCTGCAAACAGTGCTTTTTTGTTTAAGGACTACGTTGATAGGAGGATTAAAAATTGGCTAGTGATGTAGGGACTTTATAAGTAGATTGCAAATATATTTAAAAAAAAATTTGAGAGTAAAATGCCACGTTGCTTATTTAAATGTTAAACTCAACCAAGGGAACCTTAGCACTGCCTTTTCATGGACTTTTTCCTATTGTGGCTCCCTGTTACCATTAATATATTTATTTTAAAATTGGTTTCATTTCACCTGTTTTGACATCTGATATCATTGTGAAGTAGGGCTGAAGTCATTTATTGCCTAATATGCATTTCTTTATCTTAATAGATTTATATTTCTTTTAAACATTAACTTTACTTTTATTCATTGCAACATTCCTACGTAATACTCTATTCTAAATTAAAATTATTCCTTTTCTTACAATATATTCTTGTGTAAATACTAAACGGGAAGCTTAAAAGAAACCTTACCATATGCTGCTCTGGAGGATTTTAAATTATGAAGATTAAAACTTGGAAGATATTTATTATAACTTTTACAATTAGATTCGGAGATGCATGCCAGTTTTTACCTCACAAAGCAATGAACACAGAACAGTTAAACTGGTTTTGCAACTGATTTTTCTTTCACCGGGGCAGTAAATAGCCCTAAATACAGCATAAAAATTACACTGGTTTCTTCTGCCGCTTGTCCTTGGTGCGTTGTTGCATTTCTCAAATGCGAATGCACGCTCCTGCCTGTGGGATAACATGCCTTTAGGATACGGGCACGTAAGCACACGTGTGCCTATGTGTACACACGTTATCTTTGACATCTGCTGAGGAGCTCTGGATGAATGGGCAGCTTTTACAGAGGTCATTTTTGTAGTTCTGGTTTAAACTCGGAAGTTTCTCATCTGTGGTTGATTTCTCTTCTCGCTTTCCATTAGGAATGTTCATCATGTTCCTTCTTAAAAATAGGTCTGAAGACAGGAACTACCTTTAGGACAGGGCAGTAGTTTTATAGTACAAGTGAAGGTACCTATAATGCTGAGAAAAACAGAGACACACCTTAGTCATATCCATCATGGACTGAAGATCCTGTGTCTGACCCCTGTTTTGTGTCGGAGGATGGACCAGAGAGCTCCAGAGGTCCCTTCCAGCCCGAGTTATCCTGTGATTCTACCATTGCTAGTTATGTTCATCGCTTATTGTATCACAGATCACACAGAAAGCATTTGCCCAAATCACGCTTAGCTGCAATACCTACATACCAGAAAAATAATCTGATAATATTTAAGCAGTTATTCTGGTAAGTGAACACTAGCATGAGATTTTTCTTTCTGTCAGGCATGTGCAAAAAGCATATCTTCTAAATAGCAATAACTTGCCATATGCAAAGGAAGTGCTGCATGGCTATTTGCATTTCCAGTGAAAGCTGAGTTGCTAGACAGCTTTCCATTACTCAGGAAGGATGTCTTCTCACTTTGCAGTAAAGAGAAGAAAAAAATCTTCATTTTTCTACTTCACTACCGTTGTAGGAAACCCATTCCAGTGCCTCTGCCCGACTGATACCATGGTCTTCTGCACTGTGCTGTGAGATGTGCAGATTGAGGTAGCAAGCCCAAAGTCTGAATCCCTGCAGAAGACTCCAGCTGATCACCTTCACCTTCTGATAATAGATGTGACTCGGCCATTGTTAGACCAATCTAGAACATAACAGCTTTGTCTGGGAAAAAAGTGAACTGCAAATCCAAATGTTCATATGGCTTACATCAAGCAGTAAGCTTGTAGCAATGGGACGGTGCTGAATAAAAAACTATGTTCCACCTTGGCATAAGTCCTTGCCTGGTTGTCAGTTTTCTATAGATCGTCTCCTCGCAGTAGAGCAGAACAAAACCTGGAACAGTTACGGACTGCAGCTAAAAGTAGAAAATGCAAGCTTTTAGCTAGATTTAGATTGGTAAAAAACACCTGAATAAAATAAGCTAAACAGCAAAAATTTCAGAAAAATTAACTCTTCTGCAACTCATTTTTTAAGTAAATGCACTTTACTTCTGACCATCTTAAAGTCTGTGCCCTAAGGGTTATGAGAAACAGGTAGTGCAGTAGGGGAACAAGGAGGGGATTTTGTTAAGGAACCGAAAGCGTGCAATCACTCCATTCTTTTTGATTAAACGTCAATGGTGGAGTAAGGAGAACTTGACCCAATTTGGGGAGAATTGAGCATGGCTGTGAACTGGAAGGTGGGGCTGGCTTTGTGCAAGTCACGCAAATCAAGACTAGCCTAAAATCTGATGACGGATTGCTCTGTCAAAGCTTTATTCAAGTGGGTGCATTTATGGCCATTTAATAATAAGGAATCTTATTCATAATCTCCCATGTTGCCTACCCATTCATGTGGTGAATCATAAGTAATGTAACTTATTTTCTAAAGGAAGGACCTTCCTGTGAAAATGGAGCTAGAGGCAAATAAATAAAAATTTTATTAGTCACTCAAGAAAATTTACATCTTTTTCTGACTTCCAGCTCCCCTCCATAAATTTTATAGTTATTGAGAATGAGCAAGCAGATTTAATGCGATGGGGAGTAGTACATCCTTCTCTCAATCTAATTTTTTCTCAGACCAATCATTATGAAAGTGCTGAAGCAAACAGTTTTTCAGTTTATCTTCTAGTTCCTGGTATTGAAGTGAAGAAGAAACAAAAAAATTTTTAAAAATTCTGTCTTAGAACCTGGTCTTGTAGTATCTCACTATGACTGAAAGCAGAAGTGACAGAAATCTCATGGGAACCTTTCCTAGTGAGTTTCCCTGTCCGTTTTTGCAAAGTCAGGAGATGCAGATAAGCTCTTCAGCTTTTCAGGACTCAGTTCTAAATGTGATATGCAGTTACAGAAGAGTTTTTTTCAGATTGTTTCATAGTACTAAGCATCCCAAGGTGCTTTTTTACGTTGAATGACGCCTGCAGATTTTTTCCCTTCCCTAACAAATTACATAGGAAAATGGCTTTGTACCTGTCTTTCCATTGCATCCCATTGAAGACAGAGACTGGAAAGTACCACTAAAATAGCTGTCCCTTGTTCCTAGGAAAAGACATAAACATACTGCAAATGATGTTTGCAGTAGAACAGTGTTATTCAAATCACATGTAGCTTCACCAGTCAAATTTGGTGTGATAACTGAAGTCATTGTAGACCTGACTATTGAATAAGGAAATATTTAAGAAGACAGTGGTAAACAGTCACTTGTTTGCATAGAAAGTTTAAAGGGAGTTATGAGAAATATTTGCAACCAAGGGTGACCGAGGAAGTGACTTTAAAGAGGAAATCAACTTCCTAAAAAAATTGGGAACCTTGGGGATTTTAATTCCCTATTCACAAAGCCTCCGTATGAGAAATAGTTTTATTTTTGCTGTTGCTTTTAAAAATTGGTCTGTGGAACAGTATTGATCTTGACTACTGGTAAATGATTGCCTGTTCTTATTTTTTCTATATCTGATTTAAAGTTATGTTTTAACTGAAAAACCGTACACATTTGACACCGACTTACTCAGTGATACAGAGCACTTGCTGGCACTCTGGGGGAGCCCTGGACTTCAGTATCAGAAGATCTTCAGAGATGCTTGCAGAAGGGCCAAAGAGTTGCAGAAAACAGAACCCCAGGCTCCGCTAAAGCAGAGTCGCTTTTCAAAGTCTCATCTCTCATTAAATGTTCTGATGTTTGTTTTGTAGTTATGAGAGACACTAACTTGGTCTTCATGGGGGTGTTCATATGCTCCTTAAATCTTCCTCAAAAGAAAGGAAGAACGCATGGAAACTTCAGTACAGTGTTTTATCCATCTCCATCTACTGAGTAGGAGAGCTTTTATAATTGAATAAAAAACATACCTCATTTAAAGCGAAGGTTATTGAGAACATCCAAGCTTATTCACTATACAGCAATGCCAGCTTGCTTTTGGGATGATTTTATATATATTTCTTCATCTGTAAAAGGACTTTCCACTTCTTGGTCAAGTTGGGAAATCTTTTGTTTACCACTAAGACTGGGTCAGTTTTGATGTCAAACACTGAAACATTTCACCTAGCAAATGATGAAAAGAAGCTGGTTTTATTGTTCCAGGGCCAGAAATAGGTCCTGAATTTGTCTCAAATTCTACCAATTTATTGGACACGGAGAAAATTCAGTCTGTTTCTAATTTAGAAATGCTTTTTTTTTTTTTTTCTGCTTTCACTGAAACCCTCTACGCTATAAAAATCTCAGCCCCGATTTGCTTGGAATGGTGTCTACTTCCCCGCCTCATTGGACATAATACCTTTTTAACAGCTTCTCTAAGATGTGATTGGATCATCTCGTGTTACATCCCAGCCTTATGTAAGAACTAGTATTTCACAGCTGAGCAAGCTCAACGCAGTTTTGTTTTAATTATTACCTATGACTGCTACTTAGCAACTCTGCCATTATTTGTTAGGCAGGATTAATTAATATTGTCTAGGCAACAGGCTCAAAAGCCAGAACTGAGAGGATATCAAGTTGTGTCAGTTCTCAGAGTAAAGTTTTGAAGGTGCTGGAGAGCGTATCCAGAGTTGGTGTCACGGCTTTTAGCCATGTTTTGTGGCTCTGTCATGGTTCACTGAAGCTTTTCAGGGCTTAAAATCATACTGAATGATTGACGCTTTTTCAGTCTTGCAGAGCTGGGTTTTTACACCAAAGCTGTGTTGCTTCTTGGGTCTTGGTCTCACTTCCTGTCTCTGAAGACCTGCCAGCATAAATCCAGAAATATCCTTATTAGTAGCCACATGGTACGGTGTTACGCTAAAGTCAGTATGACTTGCACAATGATTCCTTGATGAATGCTTACGAAAATATTTTCTTTGGGTAGATCTTCATGGTATAGGGGAAAGCAAGATGAGATGACATGCCATTTGGGGAACATGCCTTCTCCAACTGCCACCCAGCTGCTCCACGGTGCTCAGTGTGATGGGCCTTGCTTTCACTTTTTTGCCCATTTCAGTATGTGTGTTTAAAAGGTTTCGTGTGCTCTCATAGAAAAGTCTACCACAAATGCAGTCCTTTTGCGGAAAATGAATGGGTGTTAAAATTACCTGTCAGCAGGGCAGGTTTGAACAAGGATGCTTGCACACACCTATATCCACCACTGTGTAAGCCTGAAGTAATGAGCTACACCTGGTTACCGTGAAAAAATAAAGTGTAGAGCAAGAATGCTTTTCCCGCAAGAGCCTCCTTTATTTTTCGCGAGCATTTTTGGTTTTATCCTGAGACAGAAGCATGAACTACTACTTTGCTACTGTATTAAGTAAAGATCTGAGATGCTTGCAAGTAGGATGCTCCTAGTTATGTGACACACTGTATTTTCCCAGCGCCCTTCTGGTAACAGCTACTCATTAACAGAAAAAAAGAATATTAGGATTACATTTGGTTAGAAGATGCAATGTATTTTCAACTTTCTGTAGATGTGCCCTACAATGGACTAGATCCTCAGCTGCTATAGTGTCGGTTGGTTTGAAAGTAGATGCTTTGAACATTATTTGCCTTCTTCCTCCAGATTTGGGGTTTCTGTGCTTTGCTTTGTATCTGATGGACAATACTTGCTGGATAAAAAGGCTCAGCTTGCCCAGAACTGAGGACAAGCAACCAGCATGAGTCAAACCTTGCGTGCTTTGTACCCTGCCCTCTTTTGATGGTAAACTAGTGAGATCTCCCAAGCTTTAATATCCTCTCTCTATAGATGATGCTCAGCTCCCAACTTGCCCAGGCCACCTCTGACTGTCCGCTTTCTCAAGCTTTAGTGTGGTTGTAAGGGACTGCTGAGATTTTTCAGTGCCGTCTCATGACTTTCAGCCAAGAAAATACCAGAAAGGAAAATCTGTGAATTTCTTGTGCTCCCTTTTTCCCTTCTCACTTCCTTGATATCTACTTTCTCATTTGTCTTGCCCTTGAATGGCAGAGGAGGGATCTAATGGTTGGGGATTTTTTTTTTTTTTTGGTTGTGATCATTCTCTTGCCAATATTAATGAATATATCTGGATTTACAGAGCAAGTAAGTACAGGAATCACAAGACATTTTATACTAATTTCAAAAAATAAGTATCAGAGGAAATAAATACAATTTGAAACCAGTCAAGTTGCCTCTCAGTACAATGTTATTTCCAAACTGAAACTCAGGATTAAAGGAAGAGGAGCACTCGGCTCTTTCCAAGGAGTTTTTTCCATGTGATGTTTCTTTGCGATGCTGCTGCATTTCTGCCTTGCATGGCTCTTTGCAGGCCTTTTATTAAAAAAGTTAAGATCTCTCCATTCATCCCCTTTCCATATTTAGAGTATATAGCTACAGCCTGCTCCTTTCTGTCCTCTCTCTATATTTTCTTACAACTTGCAGGTTTTTTTCCTTTCTGGTCTTCCAAAGGAAACAACACGTCTTTGCAATAAGCTTTTCCAGAGATGTTCACCTATTTCGGTAGCTGTGAACAGGCCAGGAACAAGTGATGTGTCTGTTCCTCTCTACCTGGGTTCCCACTCTCCTTCCTGCAGCTTGGTCAAACTACCTGTTGACTTTTCCAGATCCATGCTGAAAGCCAAAGGGGTATTTTCTCGCCAAGCAAGCAGAAGCTGCTTGTGATAGAAATGCCTCCTGAAACCTGGGTAAAGCGGCTGCCTTGGGAGCACGAGTGCTCCAGCGTAAAGGTCAGCGCACCTCCAGCGAGTGTATCAGAAGCAATAAACCTGGTCAGATGCCCGCGGGGCTCCGACTCAGTGCCTGTAAAGACCTCTTACGCAGTGGGCAAGTGAGCAAATGACGTACGGCAAAAGCTCTTGGTAAAGGTGATGGTGTACGGTGACCTGCTCTCAAAGCATGGAGCTCTCCTGCTCGTTGATGGACTTCCCTCCAAGGGTATGACTTAAATGCTGAGCCCCTCTCCTTTACTGCATTGCCTTGGGTGAGACAGTTACCTCAACCCAGGCTGGAGAGCAAGTATTTCAGAGGGCAGGCTTCCTCTGAGGAACATTCTTGTCTTTTGTATCATCAGGACATGCCCCTGCTCAGAGGGAAGGAGGAGCTCCTCCACAATCAAGCTATCATCCATCGTGTGCCGAATCCATCTGGACTGGCCCTTCCCTAATTAGGCCAGCAGTCACCCGAAACACCTTCTTTGCGGATGACCTCGCTGCTGCCTTCTTGCTGCCACGCTTCCCTGCGCAGCGCCTCGCCGTCCTGGCGGGAGCGGCCGAGCCCATCCTCCTCCCACTGAAGCAACCAGCCGTGTCTCCACCCACTCCCTCGCTCGACTTCCCCTCAAAAGAGAAACATGTCAGAAATGAATTAACTTGTAGAGTGAATGAGTTGAGCGGTTATTAAACAAAAAAACCCCCACATTGCTCATACATGGTCTGTACGTGCCTCTGCTCACCCACAGCCTCCACGTGTGGCCAGGAGGGCGACTGGAGTGATGCTCTTGGAAGGGTCCTCAGGAAGTTGCACTTTTGGGGCTGAGGATGGTCAAGGAAGTCACAAGGACCGAGTTTTAAGTTGAGGAGAGTTGCTGGAGGTGTTTAGGTACCTGGGTACAATAGGAATATAAGGTGGAGATGGAAAGGAGCTACAGAGCAGAGGCAGAAGGACTGTCATAGTCCCAAGGCTGGAGGGTCATTGGGAATATAGAGCTGTGGGTCACTGGGATGAGCCTCAGACCAAAGAGGATTTGGGGGAGTTGGAAGGAAGGTGGGTCTAGGTGAAGGACTGTGGCTATGGGGTTGGTCACTGGGAAGAGGCTGTGAGAGGACATGGCACCAATATGGGGATGGGGAAAGTATTGGAGCCAGTCAACAGTGGGATGAGAGTGGCAGGCTGAGCGCAGAACGGCTCTTGAAGTGACCTTTTGTCAGTGGCTGGGTGGAGGCAGTAGGAGTTGAGTGAGGCAGTACAAGGTCCATGGTCCCCTTGGTTGTCTTCTTCATAGCTTCCCCTAATTTCTTATCAGAGATGGAAAGGCAAGGAAGGAGACTGGGTGGTCTCAGAGGTGCAACCACTGCTCCTGTTCTAGCCCCACTGCCTATCTTTCCAGCTTGCATTGCTCTTTGCTAAGTTAGTCAATAATCGCGATAAAGAGAACAAAGCAGGAACCTTGTGCAGAGGGAAGGGGGTCAATGAAGAAGTGGCTGTTAAAGCAGTTTCCCCTGTCTGGAGCATGCTAAGCTTGAAGAGAAACACCTACAGACTGCTCTTGCTTGGGAAAGTCTTAGTATGCAAGAGCAGTGAAGGAAGGTTGGTTACACCAACTCAGTGGTGTGCAACTCCAAGATTGTACTTTCCCTCTAAAGCAGCGGGGTACTTGAGAGACAGCATTGCTGGCATCTTTACTATGGGGAAGAGCAGCTGGCTTCTTGAGGGATGGCACAGTGAAATCCCTTTTAACTGGTGACCAAAGTGGGAAAAAAACCCCAAATCAAACCAAAAACCAACCCCATGTTTGGATGATTTAAGTTACAGGCATCTTGGGTTTGATATATGAGAGAATTTAAGGGGTTCGTAATTCCCTGGAATTCTCCATTTAATCTTAGAGTGGCAAATAAGATGAAAGAATTGTTTCATACTAAATATTGCTGAAGAAAATCACAAGCAAAGGAACCCATACAGGTAATGTTTTCAATTTATTTATATAAACAATTGCATTTTAAAAACATTCTTGTACTACAAAAATAAAGTGAAAAACCATTCACAGAATTTTAAATAAATAATCTCAAACATACACAGCTATCGTGAGCAACTTGAACCCAGCCAAACCCAGCAGGTTGGGCCACAGATAAGCTACTGTTGAAATGTGGCTGCAGAGTACAAAATGCAGTGAACACGATTCCTTTCTGAAGCAGCTTATAACTTAAGCCAAATGACATGGTCTGAGGCATTCCTCCTCTTTACCTACCCTAAAATAACTAGATCTGTCCAGACTTGTCTCCCTTTGACTCTAAGCCAAGCACTTTTCCTTGTTAATGGTAGAAGGGTGCTCTCAAGAAGCGTGTTCCAAAGATGGGTCTGAATGACAATTACATGGTTAACAAGTGTCCAAGCAGTTTTCACTTCTTAACATATACAGTACTGACCATCTTTTAATACAAGGTTAGTGAAGTTTTTCCCTCCTTCATGCTTCAAATAGAAAAAGGAAAACAATGCCCTTCTTTCTCCCAAAGCACTCATACCAAAGACCACCTCAAATCAGTCACCGGTATTGATCGCCACAGGAGATCTTGATTCAGCTATTCATGCTAACAATTACAAACTTGCACAGCACAAGGCAATCAGTGTCTCTAAACAAATCAAAAGAAACAGAAGTCACAGTCAAACTATGCTACTGCCATAGTCCTTACAATGCACGAGCCTTTGCAAATGTTTGAGAGATTCAGATGAAATACAAAACTCAAGTCCTTTTCCACAGGTAGTCAAGGAATTTTGGGCAGGGGCACAGAATACCAGGTTGCTGCTCTATTCCAGTCTGAAGTGACTTTTTCTTTTTCCCCTATAGTTCCCCAGCTGTTTTTATGGGAAGATCATCTTCTACATTTCCTCTCTAGAAATTAAAAAAAGATACCCTTATATGCAAAGTTTGAAGTGCTGATACAAGATCCTGTGTAACTTCTTAAGTGTCCAGATAAGACTAGATATTTCAGTGCTGGATCAGGACAAAGACATCTAGGAGATTTTGTACTAGCTAGCCAGTTTTAATTAAGCTTAAGCCACTTACTTAAAATGCCTCTGTTTATAAGTTATAAACAAAACATTATCCCTCCTCCCCCCCAATAAATAGAACTGTAAGTCACGAGTATGGCTTGTGTACGTAGACATAAGCTACCTTTAAGCTTTGGTGCCTTGAAGTTTTGCTAGATCTATTCTGTATTCATTTCTCTGCCGTGTATGTTTACGCAGCTTCTCAGTTTTCACTGCTCCCCAAAAATCCCCCAAATCTGTTTGGGTACACAAAGCTATACTACTGTCACATCCTTACCTAAAGCTACACTGTCCATTTGTCCTTAAAGAGACAGAGATCAAAATTATATTTAGACCAGAGAACTACAGCTACGAAAAGAATACCAATACTTTGGACTAAGTTTAAGACCTCCCTAAACTTGCACAATAAAACATCTGTATCAAAGTACAAGCAGCCTTGTATTGCAGCCTGAGAGTCAGTTACTTCCAAGCTCAGTACCTTATCACCATCCTCTTACACAAATAATACTCCTGTGACATATGCTTCAAAAACAAGTAGGATCCAAGAGAAGTTCCATTTTCTTTAAATAATTAAATTTAAAAAAGTATAATGCCACAAGAAATAGATTTACACATAAAAACAAACACATAAGTTACTATACAAAGTGCCTTATTTGCAATGAGGGAGAGGTAGTATCAACAATAAACGCAATGCATTTTCTGACTTTATATAAATGAGTCTCAAGTATACGCATTTTTTTGTTAATCTCAGAGTGCTCATACTGAATTCAGCATCTTTTCTTGCAGTTTTCATTAAGTCAAATTTTTCTTGTACTTTTAGTTCAATGGCCTGTTTTCAAGTTTAAGAAGTTGCTGAAGCAGTAACTTGCTGTTGTAGTGTTATGTGACCTATCAAGTGAAAAGACAAAAAACCAAACCACCAACACCCTTTGTCAAGTATTAAAGTAACATTAAAAAAAAAAACTTGGAACCTTTGTCCACTTTGGAATACATAGTTCTGTTACAGAAGACTTTAAACAAGGGATTCACCACTATAGACCTCTAACAGAGAAAATCCCTTTTGCAAATGGAAGCCTTACCTGAGTAAGGAATCTAGGGCAACCCCCACAATGAAGATGCTCAAGTTTTCTTTGTTTTTAAACACTTTAAGCCATAAATAGAATAAATTATATAGTTAAATAAATAAATAGATGGATTTTTACAACTCAGCAGATCGCTCTTTCAGTAGTAGTGTGGGGTTGATATCTTCCATTGCTGTTTTTGAGGTACTAACATTAATAGTCGCCTCTGTGGGTTCAGGATTTAAGGTGTGGAAAGCAGTGAAGGGGCAGCCTTTCACATTGTTGCAGATGAGCTTCTGTAAGGAGGCAGTATTGATTATTTCAAAGCCCACTTTTCCACCGAAGGTGCTAGGCTTCCAGTACTCTGGGGAACAGATAGCATTTCCCATCAGTCCTTTCAGAGAGAACGGTGCTCCAATTTCCACCATTGTTTCACCAAAGATGGCACCTGGTCGTGGCTTTTCTACAAGAAGGCCTGGGTACAGCTCCATCGCATCAATGTCTCCATAAAGCTCTTCCAGTTCAGCCGCCATTTCTTTTTCTCCTGTAATTATCAATGAGTAAAAACTGTAAGTGGAAAAATCCTATTGGAATTGCAAGGCTATCCTGTTCAAGTCCAGCAATAGCATTGCAGGACTCTGTCAACCATTTTAAGAAAAAGGGCCCTTGTTTGTTAGAAAGGATGAGAACAGTTACCTGTAAGTTCTTCAAATGATCTGAATGGTTTCAACATGAAGCGTTTCCTGTACTCATTCAAGGACTGGTATCTCATTTGTCTGCTTTGGTCAATTGAAGCCTTCGCTACTTTCTGTACTGCAGCAGGGACATTTTTCCCACCAGCAACCTAGTCAATAAAGATGAAAAGTAATAAGATCTCCCGGTAAGAGTCAGAAGGGAGTTGTGCCTTTACAGTAGACGATTAGTTTCGGACAGCTATATTCTACCCCCTCGTCCCACCCCTAGTTTAGGCCTCTGTTGGTTCACTAGCAACTTGAGAAAGTACCTACCCTGCCAGCACTTTGCTTGGAAAAAGACTTCACCATATGGGAAAGGCCATGTTCCAGCATTATAGAGTTGTTGTAGAGGAACTGCTGGAAAGTGTACTCCTGGTCATGTATCTGGAAAGTGTCAGGCAGAAGTGGGTGCCAGTGGTAGAGAGTATTGAATTCAGCCGCAATTCGGTTCTGGTATTGAAATCGCTGGTTGAACAGCAGCTCAGGATCGAACTTGAGTTTGAAGTGGTAGCCACTCAAGTGTTGGACGTAGTCCTCAATAACTATCTTGATTGTCTCTCCTGTTGGTCAATGAAACAAAAGAGAACATTGATACTGGTTCCCTGAGAAACTTTAGGTAGTTACGCTGCTCTGAGAGAAAATACCATTTCCAAACTGTTCTTAAAAAAGCAAACACTACAGTGATCAGAATAACAAATACTTCAATATTCTGTAATCTCATCTAGAAAACAGTTCATATATTTTATGTGACTAAGGGGTGGAACAGTACTTAAGATCCCAAGGGTTTTTGGCTGTGGTAGAGAAGTGTTTTCTATTGCTTGCTTCTTCCCCCAAGATACACTTCCTAGTATGTTCCACAGAACAGCCCACATCAGTATTCACCTTGTGTCAGTTATACAACACTCTCTAGGATAGAGGGAGGGGATAATGAAGAAGGCTGGTATCTGAAAGCAACTCTCAGCTTCTGCTTAATACAATCGTCTTGGTTTACTGCTTCAGTCAGTTTGGGCAAGGTCTTTTCAAGCTTATCGTACTGTTTACATAAGACGAAATACCACTGATCAATTAGACAAGAGAAGTATGTAGAATTACATTTTACATAACTTCCTGAACTGACCCAACCCCAGGGGGGAAAAAAACCCACAAAAAACCCCACAAGACCTGCGAGTCTGAGGTCATCTAGCCTCACATGCTTTCTCTCCAAGAAACAAACCTTAGCTTCCTGCCTTTTCACTGCTTTCAGTTCTGCTTCCCTCAGATAAGGGAATTAAGTATCACTTAGCTCAGTTTTCTTCAGTTCTGTCTTTAACGTAGCTGGGAGGAAGCTGTATCTCAATAAAATAGATCAGGAAGGTTCAGATGTACGCCCTCGCACATTAATTTAAGTAATAGCTTTCCCTCTTACTACACCTACTGCAGCTGCAGGAGATAATTGGTAGAAGTGTCACACTCAAGAGAAATGTTAGAGTTGCATGTAGTAGAAGTGACACTCACCTATCAATATGAGTCTAGTAGTCTGGAAGAGCTGCTCATCATCCCACTCTGGATGCTCTTGTTTCAGGATGTCACAGACTCGGTTGTGTTCCCTCAGCCATATTGTAGCGTACATCATCAAGCCTGGGACCAAACCGAATACCTCCTGCCCAACAGAAAACTGCAAGTGTTCAGGTACATGAGGAGGGTAGATCATCTCTGCTTGAGTGTCCTTCACCGTTGGGGGATACATTTCTCCATCAATTATCTGCCAAGGAGAGGGAGAAAGAACAAAAACAAGAGAGTTGTAAGCTATGATGCTTAAGAGTTAAGCCATGTTGACTTTGTTAGTACTGACTTTAAGCTCACGCTTTAGATCAACTACACCATGCACAGAACGCGAGCTTTAGAAGTCGATGTCATCCAATAAGAAGGCAGGAATATTGAGATAAGACATACCTGGTATTTCAGCTTTCCATCCTTTAGAAGTCTCAGTTTAAGTTGTCTCTCCAGAGTCTCTCCATAAATATGGTTCAAGTCAACCTATAAAATAAAAGCATTTGGAACATGAAGCCAACCTGCATTTTTTGCTATTTTAGGATACGTCCCGCTTCTATGGATGCCAACAGGAGTTCATCCCTTAGATGTTTGCCTTTTAATTATATTATTGTTACCTTTTAAGTATCATGCACTGATATTTAAGATGAAGCCAAATTATTTCCTGGCAACTGGAGCCATCTCTGCATAAGAGCAAGCTGTTAAATTGACTGGCAGTTTAAAAGGACTCTGTTTAAAGTGTCAGCAGCTTTCTATTACGCAGACAGCTCTTTGTATATACACACGTATTTTAAAGCTTCGTTTTAGACATATACACTACACTTACATTGAAGAACTCTTTGTCCAAAGGCTGCCTGTTTTGTAAAGGTTCTAAACCCTGCTTTCGAAGTTCTTTTTAAATTAGGTATCTTCAATTAGCAGCACACAAGATACTTTACACTGCTGGATAACAGCTCTTTGCAACTGACAGAAAGAGTCCAGAGAAGTTCTGGATACTCACTAGATCTAACATGCTTTAGGTGAAAGCAGATTCTTGGGAATAATAATAAAAAAGGTCAGAGAGATCACTGTGCAGATATTTTAAACAGAACCACATGCTTTTGCACAAGCAGTTCTGACCCAGGAAGAGATGCTATCGAGTGCTGGAATTTTGCCTAAGGAGAAGTTACAGAAGGGGTAAGCCCATCAGTTTGTGGCAAACAAGTGTTGCACAGTATGTGCAGCAGTGTTTGTGTACCCTGACAACCCACAAGATACCCTTCCAGCTGCTTAGTAGCTCCTCAGAACTAAGTTACAGAGCTATGATCGTACCCCATGGCCGAGAGCTCTGGTGAAGCCAGGTCCTTTCTTGTTGTCCGTCTTAAAGAACTGATGAGTGAAGTGTTGGGCAAAGAATGTGAACATCACATTTGTGCCTTGTGGGTCAGGAATAAATTTTTTCCTTAGCAAAAACTTCTCCACAATCAGCTTTGAATCTGGGAGCTCTTTCTTACCTGCGAGAGAAAGAAACAGTGAGATATTCAAGACAACTATGTTTATGCAACATTTGATTTTGATTCTAACAAAAAGGCTTAAGACTTTCAACATATTATTGAAGGACAGCAGCATACAAATAAGAGGAATTATCTGCTTTTCTATGCTCACTGTCTTGATTTTATTAGAAATTTCTACATTCCCTGTTTTTAGCATGTAACTCAATAATGAGAGCCAGAATAGTTCTCTTTCAGGACTTCACACAGTGTATCCAAAAATCACGGCTATTCTTAGGGTCAACTACACTGAAAAAATGTTATAGAAAATACTGTGAGACTTGCTTGTCTAAGAGAGTAAGTAGAAATTCCTAGAAGTGAACACTACATGTGGTTTATTCCTTACCTTTAACACCCATTGGTGTTGGACAGTCAAGTCCTACCGGTGGAAGGCTTCTTGTGTAATAGGAAAGATTGGAATAAGCTTCCCAGCTTTTGTAACTATAATCACTGTTGTAAGTTGGTGGGCTGTCAATCAAGTGTGATCTTGCTGAAAAAGAAAAAAGTATTCAACTTTTTAAAACTGTACATTTTAGTCTCAAAAAGTAAATCACAAAGCCAGATCTCTTCTATATATTTTGGCAGTAGCTCCACTGACAAATTCCACACATAGTAGCTACTGATGTTAAATGGAATTACAGTCACTGAATAACAGGACTGGGTCCTGGATTATCAGCTGGATCCAACTATTAACATGAGCAATTTGGTGCTAAGTTCATGCTAGCAAAATCCTGGAGCCTATTAGATATTAGAGCAAAATGCATTTCTGTTTCAAAATACGTTTTGTACAAGTCTGCATCCATCATGCAGAAATCTTAAGTTTTGGTTAGAATGTTTTTACCTGAGCGCAATTTAGGGTGCTAGCTTTATATATGGACCAATCAAGTGCAATATTCTGGAGTCCTACAAGTAACTTCTGCCAGTTAAGAGGACTAGAAGAGAGAACTCATACTTACACGTTAATACATATCTCATAATAGCATCTCGTAAGAAGGGAATGTTGTTGATAATACTCCAGGCTCCTTTGAAGTGGGTGAGGATGTAGTGGACGGTATTTGGCGAAGGTTTCAATGTTAGCCTCAGCCACGTGAAGAATTCCGCTGTGAGCATCAATGGAAAGATTATTGTAAACTAGCTATTGAAAATAACCTGCAATCCTGGAATTGAATTTTCAAATTTCATTTCCATGAAAAAAGACTTCAGATACTTACGTGTTGTGCAGTTTTCCCCATAAAACCCTGTCCTTGTACAGTCACATTCATACTGATCAAATCCTGTTGTCATGCATACTCCTCTGTTCTGGCAGGGGTTTGAGCAGCAAGGGTTGGCTAGGATGAAACCAAATGCTCTGGTTAGTGTCTTATATAGCTACACCGGTATTCTCATCTCACTAAGCTAACTTTTTAAACTTATGTAGACAATGCCCTGAAGTTTAATGTTTATCAGGAAGGCTGCAGAGAGTGAGCATGCATTCACACCAGCCTTTGGGCTACTACAGGCAATAGTTACTAAGAAAAGCACAGGAATTTGTCTCCGTCTCCTGACAACAATAAACCTCCTCAGAAGGGTTGAGTTATCTCACACAGGCCAACGGAGGCCTGACATCCCTTCTACCACACATCAAGTTTTCAAGAAATCACAAGAGAATAGAGAACATTTTAAAAAAAAATAATTAATCCATTCCGCTACTGAAAAGAACCAAAAAGAAATCCCCATCCACGCTCTGAACGGCGATTCACCCGCGGCCGGAGCCGCTCCTGCCCCCGTGAGAGGAGGGGAGCGGGCGGGACGGGAGGGACTCACCTGCGTGGCCGGCAGCCAGGAG
>NW_009623542.1:0-3661 GCF_000690535.1 Cariama cristata
CGGCCCAGCCTTAAACGGTGACATGCACCCTTCACCCCCTTACCCCCCGTAACCTTACTTAATATCCAAATAATGAACTGCATCTTCTTAGTGTAACTCCTATTCTGTTTTCCCTGTTTTACTATGCCTGTATTTATACTGATGTCCAAGCAGGGAACAAAGTGTAGTCAGTAACATGACCTCAGCAAAGCAGACTAGGTGTACCTTTCACATTCCTTCTCTCTCCTATCTATCTTATTTCTTTGCCAGCATCTCTCCTTTCTCACTGTCACCCCTCCACCCAGCCCACATATCTGTCTCACTTTACTACACTAATAAGTGCTCCGAAACATGCTTACCTTTCACTGTCATAGACACATTGTCAAAGTCGTGGTGGTCTGGTTCATTCCACGTTTCAAAATTCCATTTAGCAACATGCTCCAATCCATACCTATCTGTAGGAGAGGCCTCATTTATCACTGAGCTGCATATTCAGACAACCCTATCAATTAGTCACTGATCCAGACAAGCCTATCAATTAGGGCTGAAGGGGAGGTTCAGCACCCAGACATACAACAGGGTATAAATATTACCCATTTTTAATAATGAGGAAAATGTGATTTTAGTATTTTCACAATAACCTCTCATTTTCAATGAAATGCAGCAATATTTGAAAAAGATGAAAGGTGAGAGGGAGGTGACGTGAATTACAGTCTGGTTCTTAGGGCACTCACCTAGCCTTAATTCAGGTTGAGGCTTCTGTCTCATTAGAGACATTTGAAGCTGGCATGTGGTTTACAACTACAACAACACAACAAAATTAAAAGTCAGTCCTCAGAAGCAGGCCAAATGTGCTACCCAGAATACATTACTCATTCAAGATCTTGGTCATGGATCAGCAAAAAATGGGACTATCATCCTATTTCTATTCTGGCATGGGTTTTTTCCTGTTCTGTGCTGAAATCCAGGGTCTTGAAATTGATGACAATACACAGAACTTCTTGAGGTAGTTAGAAGAGATTACAACAGAATAAATAACAGGGCTTTTTTCTTCTTTATATTTTTTTTTTTTTGAACTTACCTATGTATCTGCTGGCCAGAAGTGTAATGAAGTTTCTCCATCCTACTACCTGTTCTTTATCTTCAAAATCCAAAAAATATCCTGACGGATTCCCCATCAATTCAAATCCTAAAAAAGACACAAAAGATTGGTCTCCTCTTTTTGGTGAATGCTATCTCCTTCCGTTTAACAAAGGTGTTATTGCATTATCTGAAACAAACTTATTAATGAAGCATCATCATTAAATGGGCTTTCTCTCCTGCTTCAACATGTCCCCACCAGGAATATTTCAGATTTGAGATTGCTCACACTTGTTACTTGTCAATGACTATAGTAATCAATACTAATATTTACCATCATAAATTCAGGCCTCAGAGGGAACTTTCAACAATGAATGTTTGCAGAAAGTCAAGGGAAGCTATACCCTGAGTATCTGCTTCTCTGGCCCTTTTAGGTACATGTTAATGGGTACAAAGCTTTCTCCTCTTCAAGAGATCTCATTTCCCAATTCATATATCTCAAACTGTTGTTAAAAGCAATGTAAAATGATTTGTGTTGTCTTAATTGCTCTAATAGAGTTTTGTTCAAGCTGTTTACATTTACAGGGACATGATGTAAAGGCAAGTAGGAAAAGAATGAATTTTTATCAAAATCAGCTTTGGCAAAGCTCTCTAAGAATTTTCCGATCATTGCACAATACGGGCAAACAGATGTATCAAGTTGTGGAGGTAGGGAGCTTCCCTTACCTGGAATTAGCTTATTTTCCCACAGGCAATCCATAAGGTTATCCAAGGCAGTAAAATTGTAGTAAAGTTTCCCATTCATCACTCTGAAGAATACAGGTAACAAAAAGTACAAATGTAAATATTACAGCAAAGTTGGCACTTGGTTGCAGATAATAGGTCAGATGGCTGCCTTCTTTTGGCTCTCAAAATTTACATGTAACTAGGGTTCTTGGAATTGTACACAAACTTCTTTCCTCTAAAGTAACGGGTGTTCACCATAAGCAAGTCATGTTTCTTGTCCAATCCATGCCCTTTTCCTATTCCAGCAGCAGCAACAGAAGCAATATAATGAACTTGCTTGCTGGATTTTGAGTTTTTAACTGGATATTAATTTGCAATATATAACATAGCTTTTTTAATAGCACTTCTTATGGGTTTAGGTCTAGCTGAGACATAAATTCGTACCTTTCAAAGAATGCCGAATTTATGCACAAAATGTCTGTAATTTTTACTTCCTTGTTAGCATTTGCTTATCATTTCTCCTGTACTCCCAGGATATCAGGCTGCAATTCTTTTATCCAGTTTTGAATGCATGTGTCCAAAGACTTAGGAGTAGCCCCATGATGCATTCCTTTGTGTCAGTGAATCTTGCAGGA
The DNA here is from genome assembly GCF_000690535.1 of Cariama cristata. Lineage (NCBI taxonomy): Eukaryota > Metazoa > Chordata > Aves > Cariamiformes > Cariamidae > Cariama > Cariama cristata. The sequence continues at coordinate 2,421 of NW_009623542.1, forward strand.
GCACAGGTAGTAAAATTTGGGTATGCACCTGCATGGGAACACTGGAGTTCTTTTACCAGGGCATGAAAACTGGCATTTGCAATTTATCTATGATAATTTGAATATATGCTTTAAATTCCTGAAAGGCTTTTCTTGCCTGGTATCCAGTGAAAACAAATATAATGCAGTATGTGGGTTGGTGTATGATTTCACATAACTTCTGAATTCGTGGCCTGATTTAATTGAAATCTGAAAAGGTGGGACAAGTTTTGCCAGTATGAAGTGCCAAAGAGGAATTAAAAATGAACTTCTGATGACAATATTCTAGTAGTGTGAGTTACTGCCATTTGGCCCAAGCCACAGCCTTGGCCTGATGCCCAAATTCTGACCTCAGTATGCCCTGCACAAAAGGCTTTGTAAGCACCTTTGAGATAAGTCCAGCCTGGGTCACACGGGAGGGCTGATCAGGGTCTTGCCAGTGCCTCTCAAAGATGATTTCTCCAGCCTTGCCGGAGCACTACACGTAATTTCTCTGGGGCAGTGTAGCCTGAGCTCTGCCTCTGCTGTCTTGCCTACTCCTTCCTACACACCTTGCTTGCGTGGAAAGCTGTACAAGTGAACTGCAGATGCAATGTCCTAGGCTTGATGGAGGGGGAGAGACAATCACTTACAGTTCCTGTAACTGATCAGTGCTAGCAAGGCATGCTGGGCACACAGGATAGAAAGTGAGGATGGGGCAGTCAGAAGATCTCTTAAATCAATGCTGGGCTCGTGCTGACTTTCCAAGCCTCTTAGATTGAGGCTCTTCCTCTGTGCTTTCTTGCCAAGGGAAGGTTTCAGTGAAGAACCTGTAACAGCAGCCCCGAAGTTCTCAGAGAATTAAAAGGGCTGGCAGAATCGCGTAGTGAATAAAGAAGGGAACAGTGCAACCTGAAGAGCATAAAGTGTCATCAACATCTCTGACTATGATCTAGGACAGGCAAAACAAATGTAACATAAGCCATATCCACTGTACCAGCTCCACCTGTGATGCAACCAAGCACACAATCTTAGCCCCAGTATGATCACAGTCTTTTACCAAAGACCTGAAGCTGGCTTTTCTCTTTTAAATTATGTCTTACCACCATGACAGAAATTGTCATGTCTGCAGCCACTGATGGGCTTGCAGTTCCTGCCAGTCAAATGGTGCAGCTGTGAAAGAAGCAAATAGCAGAAAGATATTTATTTACTTTATTTAGAACTAAAGAGTGGCCATTGGGAAC
>NW_009623543.1:0-3526 GCF_000690535.1 Cariama cristata
AAAACCTTTCCGTCTTTCTCTCTGCCTCTATAATAGACGAGCATTTCTGCATCAAGGTCTCCCCTTCATAAATGTGCTACTTTCTTAATGCCTTGCCAAACTACTGCTTTTTCCTTTTTTCCTTTTATGCCTGTAAGTGGAAGCTGCTGTGTGCAATGATTAACAACTGTGTCTGGAATATATCTACAGCTTTTATATACATCGTATTTCTGCCTAGGCCCTGATTCTGCAGACCTTTATGCTTAACTTCACACAGCATGAATCTGTGACTTTCATTCTCACTTTAAAATGTATAACAAAAATGAAATTATCACTTGAGTAACTCAATGCTTTCCCAAATGTATTTGTTACCAAGCTTCACAGAAATATTTAAACAACATTTAAACAACAAGCTATTTAAACAACCTGCTAACTTACTTGATTCTAATTTCCTTATACTCCCATGAAGTAAGACTTTAAAAAATTATACATCCATAAAAATGTGTTTGTAATTTAATCTTTCTGACACACATTACATGAATGATAATTTAAATGAGCCATACTTTCAAGACAACTTTCAGATCTGAGTGATATCCAAAGTGAGTGAAATCAGTGCTTCAGATGCAGTAATGGGCTCATCACTCATGATGGAATGAGCACTGTTGGCAGGAGCCTATGGCTCATATGAATAAACAAGTCACACTTAGACTGGTATTCAGCAATTTCTTGCACAACTGAAGCGAGGGGAATAGAAAGATGTGATGGTTGAGATGCTGGGTTTAAGACCAGTCAAATATAATCTGCAACAGCTACACTTCTGAATAAGATTACCAGTACTCACCAGCACTGACAGTTCCTCCTGTTTGATCAAATGGCTGTAACAAATCTTTATCTTATAACACTATTTCCATACGTAAAGTTCCATTAAAGGTGAAGATTATTCTTTCTCGGTTTAACAAAACTAAATTTGTCCCAGATTCTCAGGCTAATTTGGCTAACAGGGTACTACAATTTCTTTTTCTTATCTAATAATAATTTTAAAATCATTAGCTCTTCTCACATTCACTGATATAATAGAGTAGGATGTAGCAAGTGTGAAATTTTGTACTAAATTAAGGAAAGAATCATGTTTAGTATTTTAAATTTTACTACAGAAACCTACAAAGCAGCAGATAATTCCAGTCTTCTGATTTATCATGTTTAAACATTTTTGCATTGCTTCAAACTAAGAAGTACACACACAGATCACGGTCTCTCTTGTGTTTGAACTTGCACTTGAATACTTGAGTACTGTAAGGCCTTGTACAATGCCTGATGAAGGGCGTGAAGAGAAAGTTGCACAGTCTGTTGCCGAGCACAAGTAACATAGATTCTCTTACACGCTTATCACCTCCATGCAGAGGGAGATAAAGTAACTTTCCAGGTACCACAGAATCACAGAATGGTTTGGGTTGGAAGGGACCGTAAAGCTTATCCAGTTCCAACCCCCCTGCCATGGGCAGGGACACCTTCCACCAGACCAGGTTGCTCACAGCCCCATCCAACCTGGCCTTGAACACTTCCAGGGATGGGGCATCCACGGCTTCTCTGGGCAGCCCGTGCCAGAATCTCACCACCCTCATCATAAAAAATTTCTTCCTTATATTCAATCTAAATCTTCCCTCTTTCAGTTTAAAATTGTTGCCCCTTGTCCTGTCACTACAGGCCCTGGTCTTTCTTGTAGCCTCCTTTAGGTGCTGGCAGGCTGCTCTAAGGTCTGCCCGGAGCCTTCTCTTCTCCAAGCTGAACAACCCCAACTCTCCCAGCCTGTCCTCATAGGAGAGGTGCTCCAGCCTTTATTCCATGTTAAAATACATTCCGTCTGAAAGCTCTGCTTCACTTCTCTCTGTTCCCGAGTTCTTACAATGTTTTGGTCTGGGAATTAAATTATCTGGTGGCCTACATCAGTCCTCTGAATAGTCATTCAATTTAAAAAAAAAATTATTTGTCTATACAGAAGAAATTATAAACTTGGTATGAAAAACTGCATGTGCAAGTATGTGAGCACTGGTAAGTTTAGGGGATGATAACAGCAAAGAGCTGGCTGACTATATTTTTAATATACTTCAGCAATTCTCCTAACCTGATAATAAACATAAGCACATTATTAGAATAATATAGAACATGGCATCAGTGTAGACAGTGGACTTACTTAAACTCTTACATTTATACCCAATAGAAAATTAATTCTTCATGTTTATACCTCTCTTAGAGAACAATATTAATTGCCATCATCTTTCTATGCATCTCAGATGTAACACACAGAAGATGTTTATATAAATATATAGAGAGAGCATAAATAGTTAGGCATACAGTTATATTTACTCTTTACATATGTATTTCAGAAATTATTTCTGTATGTGTAAAGTAACAGTTTTGTAAAGATAGGTATCTATGAAGTAATAAATTGGTATGTATCCCTTGTGTTTCTTTTCCCCGTTATTAAATCTTTCTCTTTGTTCAGATTCTTTCCACCATTCTTCTCCTTTCCCTGTCACATTCCCCCAATTTTCTTTTAGTCTCACACGTCCTTCAAATTTTGGGGGTTTGTTTTTGTTCCTACCTTCTACTGTAGCAGGCCTGGGGAATTGTGTCTGCCTCTCTTCACCATCTGCAGCTGGGGGTTATGGCTATAATAATCCCAAATAATTCTTCCCTCTTCCTCCAAACCTGTACCACAATGGCCTGACACATCTCCACCTGTCTTTCAAGCTGGTATTGGCTTGGTTGGGAAGTCTATGGACCATGACTTCTGTGTCTGGCCTAGAGATTTATTTTTCCTGAGCTAATCACCTGCGTTAAAAGTCAAATTGGTTACTGGCTTTTTATGGTTCTTCATGAAGAAGGAAGGAGTACTTACAGTTTTACTCCAGGTGAGACCTGTGGTATGATGCTCTTTGATATAAGCTTGAAGCTCAGACCAGATGTTCAGATATGACTTCACCCAATCAACATGGCGTGTGTCACTGTAAAAACAGAGACAATATCTATACGTGTGAATGTACTTAAAACCAGAAGGCATTGCTACTCTTGCTTAGAGCATGTAAAACCTGGTGTGTGCCTTACAGCCAAGGACAAATAAGTTAGCAGGCAGCCAGCCAGCCCAGTGCTGAAAATAGAGGCCTACTACACTGGAAAGCTTTTAGATCCTTCCAGAGGACGAGCATGGGCAAAGGATGCCTCTAGCAGAGAGTGCTTCCTGCTGGAAGGGTGTCTCATCATCCTGTTCACGCTCAAAGTCAACTGAAGAAGCACTGAAGGTTATTGAGCTGTGCAGCAGCTACCGAGACTCAGTCTCAGGGTGCTGAATTTTAGAAAATTAAATATCCGTGGGTTCCGTGAGATACTCTATCTTGCAAGTTCAAATGTAGCCAGGGTCATACTGGATCATGTTGTAGTCATCAGAATGAAATATTTGTACATCAAAAAATTTTAAAGTACCAAGTCACAAGTTGGCTCTGGAATGATTATTTGGAAGGCTTAGTCTTCCAGTGGGACAGTAAGTGAA
>NW_009623544.1:0-10076 GCF_000690535.1 Cariama cristata
ATATACATTATATATATAATAATAGATGTCTATGTATATACATACATATATACATGAATTATTTTATATATATACACACATTACTTGAAAAGGTGAAAACATTCATTATCAAATGAGGATTTTACCACAGTAAATTTTACCACTTCCAGAGCAAGTGAAACAAACCAGAAGTATATGCGCCATCTCAAATTCTCTATTACAAGTATTACAAAATAATTGTTCTCTCCACTGTAGTATCAATGGACATCTGAAAGTTGAGCCTATAAAGCATTAAGTCAAGTCTCCTGACTTAGACAGTGGCCTATGAGGACAGTAATCTGCTTTTCAGCTTAAATTCTCCCTGAAATAGATGAGGGTCTTTTCTGGCAGAGATGTAGCAGAGCCCTGAGCTTACAGGAACGCCCTTGTTTAATGGATGCAGGTCTTAAGCCTCTAGTTAGCCAAGGTGCTAAAACATTTTTCTTATAAGTGATGTCTTTCTTACATATCCTACCAAGATGGAGACAGTTTCTTGGTCCGTTTGAAAAGTGATCACAGGGGAGATGGGGCAAACCCCTGGCAAATAATTTCTGGTGAAATAAAAACTTTGTAACTGCGGCATTATATCTTTGTATTGGAGATGCTGGCTAGCAGGAAAAACAATTTGATGGGAGGGACAAATGACAGCACTTTAAGACACAAAAAGCATTGATATTAAAAAAATGCAGTGGCTCTGAATTAAAATAACCACCTTTTTTTTTTTCCCCCCCTTTACTCACAGATGAAAGCATGCTTGATTGTACAATCAGAAGGAATTTTAACAGTGTCTGGGTCAGGCCTTTCTGTGATTTCCCCAGGGTTTAAGACATAGATGTTGAAGAAGAAAATTATTTTCTTACTCAAGCATTTGCTCCCCCCAAACCATTAATACTGTGCCTAGAAGGTCTATTACCTACACCCTGAAACCCCTCGTACTCCTTCAGCAAAGGTGCATCCAGCTTCCCCTCAGCTCTCATGCATGGAGCAGCAATTCAGGATTCTCAGTATCTTTCTGCCTTCCAAGAACCACTGTAACATTTAGGCTTACTGTTAAGGAAGTTTTGAGTTCTCCTTGTGCTTGCAACCTCAAAATCTAAATATTGCCTTGTTGGTGAATCACGGTTCTGATGGCAGAATGCATCTATGAATTTTAATATCTGCTTTGCTCCACCTGCTAACAGCAAAGTGTTTGCTCTACTTGTGAAAGGTATTCCCAGGAAAAGTACATAATGCTTTTCCTCGGCGTACAAAATGTAGTCATGCTATTTGCCTGAAACAAGATTTTTCTCCTCTTAGTAATATTTTCAGGTGCTATTCTACTAGCATAGCTATTAAGTCTATTCTTAGCAGTAGGAGGAGTGCCCTTTCAGTGCTTTGGAAGCAATTTCAGCACGTGTATTCACTACAGAGAGGATTGGCTTTGAGAAACCTCTATCTAAACAAAAGCCGCAGGTCCTACTTATAAACAGTAAAGCTGAAATTTATCGGTGAGCATGGTAACTCAGTGCATTAGGCAACACCAGTGATAACACAAAAGGCATTCTTAATAAATCTTCATTTCTGGAAAAAGTTAGCATGTATCTATTGTGACTGCACATTCTTTGTCAGGCCGAAGACTAAATTAGACAGCCTTGTTGCCTTTTCCATCTTTTCAATCTCCTTTTCATTTTTTTTTTTCCTCCTCAGATGTACAGACCAACAGATCCTAAATTTACTTGGAATGATATTTAATCTAATTTCCACATCCCAGTTTTCATAAATCCCAGTGTTCTGTGGCTTTTCATAACTAAGCCTAAGATTTAGGTAAATTTCTCCTACAGTCTTTGATTACAGATTGTATTAACATCTAATAAACTTGCTAAAGCTGCAGTTTCACTCCTAAGAAAGTATGTTTTCTGCTAGAGCCCAATTTGTATTTGCAGCATACTTCATACTGTCCCATTTATGAAATTCAAAAAGGGCGCTTAGATATTTGCAAAGGAAACTCAAAATTAAGAGTTTCTTGCTCTTTGCTACCCAAGTTCTTCTCCGAAATTCCCTTTTTAACTTCTTCAGCCATTTTAGCTTTATGTGTTTCTGAGGCAGCATGTACACTGGCTTTCCCCTTCTGCTCTGGGATGTTGTATTCTCTAAGCAGTAGAGAAGGGAGAGACCAAACATCCCACATTATCAATAGATAGAAGCAAATGAAGATTGGCATAAGAACTCTGTATTCAGTGATTAAAGAGATGTTTAGCAAAAAGATTGTTATGATGAGAAAGAAGAACGTTAACTCTAACAGTTATGAGAAAAAGGGACGTGCTATTATTGATGTCAACGGAAACTGTGCAATGCATAACAACTGAAGCACTGTGCGTAACTCCATTTTTCCAGCAAATTCATACTATGAATTGTTATGAATTACTTTCAAGAAGTCAACAAAAACAAATCTTCTAAGAGCACTCACAGTAAACTTACATTCTCTCTTTGCTTCTTCTTAACTAACCATGAATGTCGAATTAATTCTAACCCGACTTGTTTCTAAGGTTAAAAGAAATACGACCTAAGTCCACTAAAAAAACCCAAACAAAACCCTACTTACTTGTCAAGCTTCTCCTGTAACACAGTCAAAAACTCATAGCAATTCACAATGTTATCTGGCAGCCCAATGTTAAAAGCATGCTCTCTTGCCATATGATTGAGAAGGACAGATCTACAAAAGATATTCAAGAAGAATGTTACATATTTTTGGATACAGATGAGAATTACTCAGTTAGTGGCTTGAAATACACCAATTGCTCTAAAAATGCATAAAAGCCAACATTAAATAAACAATAATACTGCTGCTGCCACTGCTAGAAAAAAAGAGCGCAACTTTACTGAAATAGGAAGTTTTGAATTTCAGCTCTGCTGAACGTCCAGTAACATTTCAACTGCTTAATCCACATGCATGAAATACAATCCTTTAAACAAAAATTACAATGTAGTTTATTTTGACCCTCACTGTAGCAAAGCTCATTTATTAACTTCAATAAGCAAATCACTTGTTTCAAACAACTGTCTTGAGAAACATCCTAAAAAGCCATTTGTCAGTTTTCTCTATGTTGGTTAGCCGAGCAGAAATTCTCGGACGTGATATGCTTTTACATCAGTATTTCTTCACACAGCACTAGCAACACAAACAGCGCTCAAAAGTACACACGAACAAACATAATGGATGTTCAAGTAAGATACTTTTCTAATAGACATATACTGGTTAATTCCTTAGGTGTCCAACATCTATATATGCCTCAGCTCCTGCTTTTGGGGGCTAAAGAAATATCCAAGTGTTGACACTGCTAAGCCTTGCTTTTACCACAGTCCAGGCACGATTTTCAAACCATGTATTCTCCCTGTCAGACCCAAGAGTAAGCAGAGGATGAAGTTCTTGGGGGCTGAATGATGTGAACCTCACTATACCAGGCAGTAAAGCAAATAGGACGCTCACACAACACTGTGATGATGTCCTGGTTTGGCTAAAACAGGCACAGAAAGTGCAGTTACTTAGAAGAAACTTATCTGAAGGAAAGATTCTACTAAAAGGAGAAATGGTCCTGTTTTAGCCAAACCAGGACAGATGACCTGCAGGGACATAACCCCAGGTTCTTCTGCCTTTCCAGAGTACCAGAACTACCCACGCAAACAGACATTCAGAGATAAGACTCTGTCTCACCAGCTGAAATTGATTTACTGTGCATAAAAAAAGTTTCTTTGGAGCGAGCACTTGAATGCAATTCCTGCTCGCACTTGACTGATGCTGCAAAGCACTCCATTCTCACTCTAATTTGCCTCTCCTCTTTTTCATTTGATCTTCAAATTCACCCTGGTTTGGTGAGGTTTAAATACAAAAACATGTAGCTGGATAGAAATATTCTCTAACAGCCATACTGGCTTAAACAGCTCTCCTTGCCACTAAAACAACTGCTGAAAAACTGTCTCTCTTTAAAATGGTTCAATTCCCAGCTCCAGCTTACTGTGTAGTATAAACAGTTGTACTGGAATAAATAAAGGATTGAGAAGTAGGACAGGATCTATTTAAAACGGCACTGCAGTTGAAAGAATTACTTAAACTATACCTTAAAATTAATTCTGTCTTCTGAGTCCTACCATTAGGCACTAACTGGTTCGATGACATTAAAACCAAAAACAAAGATGCTGAGCAGATATGAAAAAAATAAAAGCAAACGGGTCAATAAACAAACCTGTTTCCCGTGAATTCTTGATCGCAGAACATACACATACTATGAAAACTTGTGTCGTATCTCTCTCTCTGTTGCTGGTCTAGAATTTCTCTCTATGAAAAGAAACAGATACGGTTATTCAGATAAAAAAAAAGGATCATTCCATCACATAAGCTTATTATACCTCTTTAACCTTACTGGTAACAATGAACATATAAAATTACAGTGTGCTGCTGACACAAACCAGATGTTAGTATTTTTTGAGGGTGGGTTCTCACAAAAATTGCAAATTTTTTCAAAGGCAGTATGTGCTCCGGCCAAGTTCCAGTAAACTTCTCCTAATATTATACAAGGTGCATGGAAAGAAATACAATCTGCGGTGAGATTTTATGCAGCTGTTTCAATGATTCTGTATACAACATACTAATTTACTGTTTCTACTTATGGTTCAGATCTACCTCTGGTATCAGCGAGCAAGCTTACGGGTAACCACAGAACGCCCAGTGGAATGATAAACTCAATTTTACATGGCTAATTGCAGGCAATCTTGAGGACTTTTTCATAATACAGGACCAATGACAAGAACCCTGGCAGTTTCTACAAGGAGCTATGGCACATACTAAACTCAGGGAAAAGGTGAAGCTGATTGCCTTTACTGCTGGTCCTGTTTAATGTAGGGCAATGGGCTAGGCTAGACACTTTACAACACTCGACACAATTTTCCTAACAGCAGCAAAATCAGGCAGCAGGTGATTTTCTCTGGTGCCGTAACAGCAGCAGCGCAGTTATACTGTGGAGTTACTATACATTTCAGATGGAAAGGCCATAATCATCTGGGACACGGGCGAATTGGTGTTTGGATTAAAACTTAGCATATTTTCAGCCCAGTAGTACGCTACCCTGTACTTATGTTTTAAGTACTGATAACTGGTAAAGGATTTATTTTCTGTGTAACATAGAGGTGCTACTGCCTGCTTTCTGACATTCAGGATCCTGATGGAATTTCTTAGGGGATTTTCTCAATCTCTTTATCTCCTTAAAGCCTGCAACAGTGGAGCTTTGTGTTTCTCACCTACCTCTTCAGTAACTCTTTTGTGTGGATTAAGGCCCAAATTTGCCCATAGTCTACATCTATATTCACACTCAGCTACACCCGTTGGATAAGCTCCGTAGAAGGTAGAAAAGAAAGAAAAAAAAAAGAGAAAGAAAAAAAAAAAGGCAAAAAGAGAAAAGAAAGGAAGTTTGCCCCCTCCCCAAACTCAAATAAGAGGAAGGTTTGAGCTATTGTCATTACAGGCCCAGATGTGTCCTGCAGCAGGGATGGGCTGGTGTGGGCCAACCACACCACATCCCGTTGCCCACGGAGAGATGGCAGAAGGCTGATATTGGGCAAACAAATGTTGGTTTCTTTTCCACCAGAGCAGCGTGCTGTCTCCAGCAGTGAGACAGTGAAAAGGGTGCCGGCCGGAAAGGACAGGAGCGTGCCATATCGGAGGTACGTTTGGCCCAGGGCCAGCGGCTGCTGTGGGGGACGAGTGCACCCTGCCATAGACTCTTCCAGGGCCCGTACTCATCCATGCAATTTGGGAGTTGTAGCTGTTGCACATCAGCTGAGAGTCTGTTACCCTGAAAATGCAGATCCTGGGGCTTTTTTGTTCGGTGGTTTTTGGTTTTTTCCCCTATAAGGTGTACATTTTATGTTGGAGTCATGCTCAGCAGCACTTACTCAAATTTTAGGCCATATCCACTCATGTCCTGCTGCGTTATTCAAAACGTCTACTAGCAGAAATACAAATTCCTATTTTTCAGGGCTGACTCTGGAAAGAGATAAATGGAGCATAACACATCTTGTGAGAGCCCTTCAGCAGAGATGCAATTGAGTACAGATCTCTGTCTGCTCCACACGGGCAGCGAACATCCCACAGCACACCAGCAAGAACTGGGGCTGTCTCTGCTACTCGTAGCTGTCACCTCTCTCCGCTCAGCAGCACGTCTGACCCTGTTTGGCTAATCTTGAATTTGAAAGCATCTGTGTGTAGTTTATATACTTTGTAAAACACACTAGAAACAATCTAAAAGGAAATAAAAAAATACCACGTACAATTCAAACATTAAGATAGCAAGGGTTTAAACATCCCCACCCTCCCATTAATGAGATTCCAACGTAGCTTCCTAATTGTATTCTACCAGGAGGGGGAAAAAAAAAGTTCTGCAATATTTGGCTGCCTGACTCCAGATTCCCACCTCATATAAATTACTTATTGGAGTCCTGGTGAGCTGCTGGTCCCAGTTACGCCTCAGGGGGAAGGAGAAGCATCCTGTATCCTTCAAGAGATCGTGCTCCTGCTACTCTGCTCTCTCACCCTTCCCGCTTCCCCCTACACCAGTACGCTTGGCAGCTGGGAAGCTTTGACTAACCCGGCATCGTTGCTTTATCAATTTACTCAACAGAGTTTAAAAAATATTTCCCAAGGTAGACATTCCTTTTATCAAATCTTTGCGGCATTCATTGGTAGAGGGAACTTTCCAAGCCAGAAAGCAAATCTGGTACTTGCACAGGTGAGGAATTAAAAGCACTGGTTCAAGTCAAGTATGGCAAAAGCAAGAGGGCTGCTCTTCTTCCCTACAGACATTTCCAACTCCCTGCTTCATTGCTGGGACTCTGAAAGGATAACAGCAATCACAATAACTTGCATAAAACTTTTGAGATTTTTCTGCGCAGAGACTTTTAGCTGGTAATGAATGTCAAGCTTAAACTGAAGTTATGGGGCAGGAAATGAGTAATTTACTTTAATACCTGCACTAGTTTCCAACCCCTTTGAATTTTTGGATGTTAGCATTAATTAATGGTTGATACTAAGACAAAAATACCAAAAACATTTCAGTCATGAAGATTTTCCAAAACTTTTTTAGGATACTGTGTCATGTTGAAATCTCAGAGAATGAGAGGGCAAAGTCACTTGAGGAAAAAGCACATACATTATTTTTCTTTTTCCATAATGAATAAAAGAATTAAGCATAGACAGAAAGGTAATCCAAAACACTAAAAATCCAAAACACCACAATGATCATCTTTAAATGTATCAGCACAATGAACTGCTAATACGAAAGAAATGTGATCATTTGCATAACAGTTTGTAACTTGGAGTCTAGAAAAATGCCCCACACATTCATGATGCTCAGTTTGAGGTTGTGAGGAGTTCAGACTTTCTCCTAGGAGGTGGCAATTTAAAATGTGCCTGGAAAAAAAAATGTACCTGTTCCTCTCCTGGGAAGCAATACTTTGGAAGAAATTACCCAGTTTTTTTCCAGAAGCGCTTAAGCACTATGCATCAGCAAGAATTCACACTGATAATCGGTAAAAGACAAAAAATGCATACTTGCAGCTAGTAAGCACTTTTCCCTAAACAATTACTTTGTCTCTGGTCTATAGCTCAAGAGACATTCAAGACATACAAAATGCCTTCAAAAGGTAAGACTAAAAACTAACTCCATCAAATGCTAAAAGCTATGGACTCAGGACAGTCGGTTTTATGGCACATGAGACTTTTCTGATACTGTCATTCCTGTTACCCTTCCCTCCAAGAGACACTGTATCCCAGGTGCTAAATTATCTTTCTTTATTGCTGTCAGACCACTGCTTTTTTTTTTTTTTTGGTCATAAACTCCTTTACTAACAAGGTCCTCATAAATAATTTATGTAGCTATTTAAATGCATGGCGTGGGTCACTGACACAGAACAACCATTCACAACTAGTACTCAGTACAAGTTTTGCTGCCTCTAATTCCAACCTGAAGAAAGAACTGGTGGTCAAAATTCTGCCTGTTTTTCCAACTACATCAGTTGGTCCAACAAAAAAATATTACTTCTTTCTCCAAACCCTCTTTTTTTTATAATCACAGCACTTCTGAGAGATAAGAAATTAAGGTAGAAAGTACTTCTTTAGCTCCAAGATAGATGCAGATCACACTATGCAGTTTGGGACAAGATCATGCAGTGAGTTTGTGACTGCAGTGAGACCTGAACTTCTCATTCCTCAGCCCAGGAACCTGCTTGTGCAGCGGAGGATGGGTTCTGCAGTTCAGTCTGTAAAACACAGCTAACATCAGTATGTGTCTTCTTTTTTTTAAGATGTTCAGGACCGAAAAAAAAAAATTTAAAAAATTACTACCATAAGCCCTGACAAGGCAAAGTCCAAAGTCTCTATTCCAAAGACGTAAGCATACAAGTAGTTTCAACTTTAAGTGTTGTGTTTCAGTACTGTCTGGATCTGGGCAAGAGCATTTTGTAGTTTGGGGCTCTTGTTGGCATCTGCCTTGGCAGTTCTGGTCCTTTGCTCTCATCCTCTCTAGGCAAGAGCCTAGAAAGACGGTATGTTATACAAATGATCACTTAAGAGAAGTTCCAATGAAGTGTTTTATAAATGGTGCTATACCCTCCGGGGAGGTAATCTGCCCAAAGACGTTCCTTTGAAGAGGAAACTTCACCACTGTTACAGTGTGAAGGACTCAAACACCTGAGCACTCACTCACGCTGTTGCGAAGAGTGCACGATCACAGGTCACATTCCTTCTGTTATGATAACGGACTCATTAATACTACTGAAATCAGAGTGTCTGCCTGGAAAATAAGGTACTACCACAGATAGCAATGTGGGTGTGAATTTGGATCTAAATAATATAAGATAGAGACTTCACAATAAGAACATGTATTTTATCAAGCTCTCCTAGGTGATCTCTCAAACACACAGTATGTATCTTTAGCTGTAGTTTCTTCCAATTTAAATAAGAGTTACATCTCCCTGCTGAGTGCTCACAGAAACCAGCTATTGCTGTAGACAAAGGAAGCAAGTGAAACAGATTTTGGTTTAAAAACAAAACAGAACAAAAAAAGGCATGCTGACAGATCACAACAAGAAGCTGCTTATAGACTTTACCAGCAATAAAACAAACCAGCACAGTACACTGAGACAACAACTAGAATTGGTGACACCCGAGATGTACTACTGTCTCTAAAAACTTGCCAAGCACATTGTTTGACAATTATATACACTGTAAGGATAAACTACTTTTGGAGTAAGACAATTACATTTGGTTTTGTGCCTACAGTTTCCTCAAAGATTGACTGATGAGCTTCAGATTGTGCTTGTAGCTGCTAAATAGGAAAAATATTTATAAAGAGTCATGCTATGAGAAACTTCAAGTCTCTGTAAAGACCTGCAATCTTATCTGTATATCAATAACGTGTCTCCTAACTTCCATATTCAACTTCTCTCCTTGCTGATCACTATATTCAGCTCTCCCACTTCAAACAGTACTCTCTGCCTCTTGAGTACAGAAAAAACCCAAGTTCTAATACTTTAATGATTATCATGTCCTCTCCAATGTTATCTCAAGAAGAGTGCCTTTTCTTTAATATTATCGGAGATGCCTGCTGGAGAAGCTCTTCATGAAAGAAGCTTAGCTGACAGGTGCATGGAAATACAGGGAATTTGTCAGGATACGACATCCAGTCTGGAGAACACTCCACACTTTTGATGCCAGCTGTCACACCATCCAACGTACATGTGTTTGCTGACTACTTTGTGCACTTTTCCCTCTCATTCATTGAATATGAAAATTCATACATAGTTCAGGAACATCCTAAACAGAGGCCTAATGGCTAGACAGACAGACTGGCATGTCAAAGACTAGTCACTAAGGAATGAAGGATGATGGCATTAGAGACTCATTTTTAGGACAGAGAAGAGAGGAAAGCAATGGGGCAGTCACGTCCTATCATCCAAGAGATGTTGCCTATCTGGTGATGAACCTGAGACTACTCCACTTCATCTGGTACACGCCAATCAACCAGGTGGGC
>NW_009623545.1:0-3680 GCF_000690535.1 Cariama cristata
GGCTGGACCCTCCCAGCCTTCCTCCTCACCACAGAGCCAAACAGCTGGACACTGATAAAGCTCATCACTGCTTGTCAGGGGTACACCTGCATCAGCTAACTACAGACCTCTCCAAGCCCTTGAGTTTGGTTACCTAGGGGTCACATACATACACACTTGAGGGTAAATTTTGTGTGTGGGAAAGGCAGGTCTCAAATTCTCATGTATTATAGGATAAAATATCCTAGGTAATGACAAAAAGGTGCTGGGTTGTGTGAGTTTTCTTGTTTTAGAGGTTGTTTTTGCCAGTAATGAATGAACATTGTGATTCCCATCTAAATCTGAGTCTGGTCACGGTCCAAGACACCTTTAACCTGCCACACCTCTCATTATGTTTCTATCTCCTGTTTGGTAATGCCTGTTTCCTCTCTCTGTGACGATAGTGCTGAATGCTCTGTGGGCAACGATGTTAAGCTTGAATCCAAGTCACGCAGTAAGGTGCTGGCAGCATTTTCAGGAAAAAGCAGAAATAGGAGGCAGTCGTGTTTGTAAAGCTGAGGAAGGAACTGTGCAAATGCTAATGGCAGCAATCTCATCAAAATCTGACTTTGAGCTGCTGGGATTGACATGTGTGATCTGTCCTATATTGACCAAGAGTCAAATTGTGAGGTGTAATGTGACTACTACTAGATATCATGTTCGCTGATGCTTGAAGGGTAAAAAAACGGAAACAAGCCAAACCCATGCAGGGTGACTCTTAAGTCAGCATCAGTGGAGAACTGAATCTGTAAAACTGAACTGGGTCACAGCAACACTTCCTGAGATAACCAGCTTGCTTGCGATACAAGGACATCCCCTTTAGTCTAGTGAGATTAAGAAGCATGTCTGCCACAGACTGATCGAAGGGTGATGTTTTACAAAATCAAACAGTGATTTAGTTTGGATTAATGCAACCTGTAGATTGAAGTCAGCCCTATGGAGGTCTAAGTAGCTGCTGCCACGGTGTCTGGAATAGGGGGAGGGTGATGAACAACGGGAGAGGTCTGATAGAGCTTTAAGCTGTTTCTGCATCCAAGCAAGCATTGGGAAGAAGTAAGAGTATGTAGACTGTGATTTTGCTAAGCGCCCATTAGTCAGTAAAGAATCTTAAAACTGGGATGCAGTCCAGTTAAGTTGCACTGTACAAACTAACAACACTCTCTGCCCTTTTTAATTAAGCAAGTGTAGGTGCAGTTGAATAAAAGCAATAGGAGCAGACGCGTGTGAGTCATAGACGAACTTTAAATTATGCATCTGACATATGTATTTTGATACTGATGCAAAGTATCTTCTTTGTCTCTTGTGTGCCATGTTTCCTAAATCAGGGAAGAGAAAAAAAGTGGTGCTATCTCTTTGTAAATCCATAAATGTACAGCAGAAGTGAACTAAGTCCACTGCTGGAAAGGATGAATTAAATTGGGGAGTGGTGCAAAACCAGTGCAGAAATTACTTTTTAGACTTGGAAAAGAAAGCTTATTTTGAAACAGTGTTGCTTTTACAATTATTTTTTTGCCCTTATCAATGTAGATCTGACTAAAGTCAGATTATTGCAGGTTCTGGAAAAATTGAGACAAAATTTACTAAATTTGGCAGTGTTTTGAAACATTTTTCTGGAATGACCAGAATAGAGTATGCTTTATTTCTCTTATTTACTAAATTAGTTTGAAAGTCACAAACCACAAATATCCCAAGCAAAAGGACAATTAAAAGTGGAAAGTTTCTGACCTTGCAGCAGAAGCACCTTCTGTCATAAAATTTGGTTTGCCTAAAACGCAGAGACTGAATAGTACAAGAACATTCCAATCAATTTCCTAAATAACATCTTGTGAGAAATCTTCTGCTAGAGCTAACTGAAGACAAGAAGACAAATGCTTCAGTATTTGTTATGAGACCGGTAGGAAATAGAGATATGAACAGCATGCATGCCATGCATGGAGAAGAATCTATTGCACATCTTTAATAAAATCCTTACTTGATGTCTCCTTTTAATGGCAATGTTGGGAGCTCTGGTGTTTCAGATGCAAAACCTGGTAGAGATCGTATGTTTCTAAATGTAGGGTGAAGTTTTGATTTAAACAGGGTGAAACTTTGTTGCAAAGTTAACTCTGCCAAGACATGTTTTACTGTTGCAACACTGGAGCGGTTCTGCCACCTTCTTCCTGGTTCTACAATTTTATGGTGGTCTTTAGCAACAGTAGATTGTGAACAAAGCTGTGTATCTTTAGCACCCAATAAAAATGCATATATTCTCTTGAAGAATAGCTTCTTTAGGGATACCAGGATCTTTAGTGATTTTCTTGGTTACTGTGCAAGAAACTCATCCATCATTTGTGCAATAGACTGTTGTATAGAGTTATATGCCAGAAGGTGATGCTAGCATTCAAGATTTTCATTGCAGGTCTTGCAAAATTTAGTGCTTTCCTTGATTTCAGAAACTCAGGACTCAAGAGACTGAAGGAAATATTACATTCTCCGGGAAATTTATATTCCCAATACTTAGGGAAGAAAGCTTTGGATCATGAAGCAACTATGACATGAATGGTTTTAGAAAAGAAAAGCCTGCTCTGTTACTTTAGACCAAACTCAGCATTACAAACAAACTAGCACAACATAGATTGAATGATATTTGTTGATACTCTATGTTTGGAAAAACAATGTTAGGAAATATGAACACAGATGCAAAAAATTCATACTCTTGGCAGCATTTCTCATAGCTTTTCTTAATTTCAGAGTTCAAGAACAAGTTAGGTAAAAAATACTTGTTTTAATTTCCTAAGCATCCATAGCATTGTAATGATTCTAAGGACGTGCAACTTTGTACTAAAAAATATGTAACTAGGCCCAGATGAAATACTCAGTGTCAGCACCCATACAGAGATACAAGTTTGTGGTCCTGCCTGATGCACCTACTGCTGTCTCACACTCCTGATATCTTCGTCAGCCATTGAAATCGTGTAACTCTGATGTGAACGTTCTCTATATAGCACACTAACCATTTCTGTTTGGTTTTATTCTGATTATCGCAAAAGTTTGAAATGTTCCTTGAAATCATGGAGAAGTTGTGCTTAAAGTGATACAGTATGTGTTCAGGTATACCTTATAGTAAATTTTTGTCTCGGTATTTTTTGTTAACAGCAAGGAACCCAATATAAATATTGATGTACTAAAAGCATTAAGAAATCACAGGAGGGAAGTATAAAACTTTTCCAGAGAAAATGTGTCTATGTCTTTCATTTCTATGATCTTATTATCCTACTTGTGAGGAGAGATGTGTGCATTTATGGTTATATCCCATGAAAATAAAGCTTAACTTGTAACTTAAAAGAGAATTAAAATTCCCGTTTACTGTTAATGATTTGATTTGATATAGCAGTTCTTTAGGGAAGCACTGAAGTTCTTCAGGGAAGCATTGAAGTTCTCAGAAGTTGAATACTAACTTCATGTTTTCCATGGTTTTAAAAGCTTTTTCTTTTAAGAATTTTCTTCAGTTATCTCTACAAGATTTTTCAAGGCTGTTTTGTTGAATAGCTCTAATAGCAGATGGCTCCGTGTCATTCTCACTGTCACAAACATCATTCGGGATTTATTTCCAAATTATGTTGTAAGAGTTGCTTCCTGCTACACGGAGTAGCCAAATTCGGGTCTGCAGAAGCTGAGCCTCT
>NW_009623546.1:0-3305 GCF_000690535.1 Cariama cristata
GGAGATTCTCTTTGGTCCTCCTTTTGTTGGTAACGTATTTGTAAAAACATTTTCTGTTGTCTCTTACGACTGTGGCCAGAGCGAGTTCAAGCTGGGCTTTTGCCTTTCTAATTTTCTCTCTGCATGCCCTGACAACATCTTTGTACTCCACCTGCGTTGCCTGTCCCTTCTTCCAAAGTTGGTAAACTCTCTTCTTATTCCTGAGTTCCAGCCAAAGCTCTCTATTCAACCAAGCCGGTCTTCCCCATCGGCTTATCTTGCGGTACATTGGGACAGCCTGTTCCTTTGCCTTTAAGACTGCCTCCTTGAAAAGTGTCCAGCCTTCCTGGACCTTTTTCCCCTTCAAAACTGTTTCCCAGGGGACTCTCTCAATCAGAGCCCTGAACAGGCCAAAGTCTGCCCCCTGGAAGTCCAAGGTAGCTGTTTTGCTGTCCCCTCTCCTTACCTTACCAACGATTGAAAATTTTATCATTTTGTGGTCCTACGTTATGATCCTGAACACCTTTATATGCTAATTCCCATTGCTTGAAAACACTGTAGACTTTCAAACTTGTTCTACTGTCAGTTTTGGACAGGATGCTGGATAGGATCCTGGAGGTGGCCTGTACTGCAGCTTCTTACAGTACACTAAGCTTGCTGTAGACTCAAGAGTCAGACAGGAAGAATCTTTTACCATGATCAACAACATTAAATACCTGAGTCCAGCACTTTGAACTTCAGTTTATCTTGGATCTTAAGTACCATCAGGGCATAGATTTTAATGATACCCATGACACTTTTGTAGTTAATATAACTGGTGTCTTTGGACACGTTTCAATGTCAATCGGAGGACAAAACAGCTATCTACATTTAATTAAAGGAAAGGGAGCAATTACACAACGCTTTTGACTGTTAAGAGGTAACCTTCTTCCCATTCCTTTGGCTCAGACGGTTTGCCAAATAGTACGCCAATCTCCAAAGGTGATTACTCTTAAGCAGTCAAATATAAGATTGCAGCATCCCTAAAAAGAAAAGGTCTAACTGCAATGCATTTCAACGCAGTTAACCAGGTGATGTATTTTAGCAATGAGTAACAGAAAATAAAGTGATAGGAGTATCTGTTGTAAAGCACAGAAAAAACTTCCACTTCCTTAAGACAGCTGCAAATTAAGCATCAATTCTGAATTTTCTGGCCAATATACTCATTTGTAATTCCTTTATGATGCTATAATGAAAGACTAGATATTCTGCAGTACCTATAGATATACACTGGTCAGGCAAAGCAGAATTGTCCTCTTGGGATGCTGAGGACACAAAGTTGCAGAATTCTGACAGGGTTTCTACAGCTGCCCATATCTGAACCTGAATGACGAACATTCAGGATGACAAAGTATGATTGCTTAGATAATTTTAAGAGGAATGGAAACAGGACAGGAGACATAAGATGGTATCTCATGAACTCATAAACCCAGGAGTAAATGTAGAAACTTTCTCAGCTTCAGTTTTGTAAGATGCTCAAAACTCCTCTCTAATCCTTACTTTGTTCTTTCCACCTCCAAGTCTCAATTAGGAAATAAAAACAAGGTCTAGAAAGTTTCAAAATTAATTTGCTTAAAGTTTTGGGACTGTGTCTTATTGAAGCTTTACACAATCCTTGCATTTGGGCAGGTTTTGATTCAGTTATACTATTATAGTGAACTACCAAGATACCAAGTTCTCAGACCTATGAATGATTTTAAGACTGCTAAAAGATAGATTTTTAGTCTGTCACTTCAAGAAAGTATACTAACCCCAGTACTGCCATTAAACCCATGAAGACAAATTCTATTCTACACATTAGCCTCATTACCACAATGACCAGCATCTTCTAACAGCGCCTTAAGTTACTACATCGCATCTGTTACAGACATTCCCCTGGGAAGACATGTGCATGTAATCTCTTTGGGTTTCTGCCTTCAAACAGACAGGTGCTACATTGGAGGGAGGAGAAAAAAAAAATCAACCCAGCTACAACACAGTCAGAAAACTACCAGATTAAAAGAAACTGACTTTGGAGGGAAGACAAAATTTGATAAAGTTCATTCCAGTCTCAGTCCTTCCCTAGGAGGAAAGACAAAAAAAAAAACCACCAACAAAAACACCACCACAAAACCCTCTCCTGAGTTTTCTCCAGAATATAGAAAATTCTGCTTTGCCAGGATAGAAGCATCACAGATCACAATCTTTGCTCTGCAGCTTTAGATAGTCTTGCAGACATGAGAAGCCTAAAGCCATCAAGCACAGTATTTTAGAATTTAGAGTCTGAAAGGAGACTTGAGGAGGCTGTAGTGCACATGCGACTGGAGACATAATGCAAATTCCATACTGGGTTACTCAAACATTTAACCCGTGTAGTCTAGATGTGTGGTTACGCATGTCTAACTGTAGAACAGAGCATCCCAGTCAAATAAATAGGCGCCTCTCACATTTGCAAAACCTAAGTCCATGTTACCACACGTGGTCATCTACACGTTAAGGAGACTTTAACTTCTCCACCCTAACACCAAAACTGCATTCATGAACACAATGGTTAAATTTGGGTCACTGTAGATACCACTCACATTAGCCAACTATTTAACAGACTGTCTTTAAAAGTATCTGGCTGATTAGGAATGAACATAAATAACCAATTTCTCAAACACCTCAGGTAGTAAAAAAACCAAATGGATCTTTCAGTAGCGTCCACCTGAAGAAGAAGTTTTGCTTGCAGTTAATATCACTATGGGCAGTTGGTCCGAATGTTCTATACAACCTAAACTTAAATCTTTAAGACAGTCTGCTCCTCTACTTAAGCAAACAGCAATATGACTACTATCCACACATCAGTTTCAAGGTCCTCCAAAAAAGAACCTCTGCTGTAGCTAATTTGACAGTAACTAAGAATGTTCAGCCCTTGAAGAGCTAAGAAAACTACTCAGCAATCTATCTCAAAGGCTACCTTTGTTAACAGGGAAATTTAAACAAAAGCATACTTCCTACAGAATATCTTGCAATTTGATACCAATATTTACACTCAAAGAGGCTGGAAGTGTAGGGGGGAACAGAGAGAGATATCATAGGAACTACATTTTTTTAGAAGAACAGGATGAGACACAGCTGATCTTTATCAGCCAGATCTTTTTTGGTCAAAGCTGTAATAGAGCCCATGTGACAGATACCTGAGACAGGAAGTTGCACTGACACCCACACACACACACTTCTCAGCATCAAGTAAAGTCATGTCCTCCTGTAAGTAAAGAACTGCTTCTGAGCAAAGCAGCCCATAAGACACTTGCAAAGCAAAAAAA
>NW_009623547.1:0-2150 GCF_000690535.1 Cariama cristata
GGGGCTGCGGGAGGGCCGGCCGTTGTCTCGGGCCTGGTCAGTCCCATCTCCTTACCGGGGCCCGGCGTGGAAACCGGGTGCTCTCCTGCCTGTGTTGCCGGATGAACTGGGTTAGTTTTCTCTGTATGGCACATACGTTCGTGGTTAATGTGCAGAAGGAGACATTGCTTTCATCCCAAGACGAGGGAGGTCACTTTCTGCTTAAGCTGGGGACCCTCTGGCCGTACCAACTACCCTTTAAGTGTTTGAACACAGCGTGCGAGTGGGAAGCCTGCATTTGATGCCTTCTTCAAACGTGGCCTATACCCTCATATTTCTGTTTCCTGAGGCAAATGTTTAACCACCAAAGAAATTGTCGGTTAAGCTGGGGGTAAGGCATCTGAAACCATACTGAAATACAGAGAAGAATGTATGATTCTGTGTTTTCTTGTTTGTTTGTTTGTTTTTTTCACCTCGGCAGTCCCACAGAAACAAGCTTAATTGTGTGTCCAGCTAATTAAGGCTTCTTGCTAAGACTACTCTGGCTTTCTAAATAGTGATTTAATATCTTATGTGGTGTGTCTTTACTGTATATTGCTTTTAAGCTGTTTCCAAATGAAGTGTCACATACGGTAGCGTGTGCTGCAGCAACTATTCACCTTCAGCATGAGATGGGCTGTGGAAAGTGGGAAGGATGGCTTGACTTGCAAGTAGACTTAGAATTGCGGGATTGACATTTTTATTGAAAATGGTTAAATTGGAAATTCCACTGTAAAATTGCTTGTGTATGAGTAAGAATCACAAAGTATGTCAATTTGTAGAATTTCCTCTTCCTATCAAAAATAGTCAATAAATACTCAAAGAAAAGTAAGTATTTGGTGTGTTAAGTATACTCAGTAAGCAAGTTCCTAAGTAGAATAGCGAAGCAGGCATCATCATACCCATAGATTAAAGACCTGTGATACTGATTGTTAACAACATGCAAATGCGACTGTTATAATGCACACTTTCATAAGTGAAATGCTTTTACTCAAGTGTCTCCATTAGGCATGAGTGCATGTTGACCAGAAAGCTATAGTCATTTATGCATTAAACTGTAATATTTTTCACCTAAAGCTTTATGAGAAATTATTTGAAGTATGTACCTGAACATCTTAAGATACAAGGAGAAACAAAAAGAATGCGAATTGTGTGATCAGCGTGACTTTTGCTCTCATTTCAAAAAAAGAACTCTTTAGGCAAGTTTTATACAGATAAATAATATTAATTTCATATAGCTAAGTTGTTACAAAGAGAGGGAGGGAAAGCAATTCTAAATTGGAAAACACGTAGAAGACTGACCTGCTGGACATCATTAGGCTAGTGGAGTCAGATGTATTTGAAACGGCAAGATTCTGTACGTGAAATAAAGTCATAAATCAATGTTCATAATGGGTTAATGTTTTCAGTATATTATCAGGTATTATTCAGAAAAATGGTGCAGTGTTTCCACTGGTGGAACACCAGACAGGTGGGCTTTATTTTCTATATCAGCAATATGCTAGCAGAATTATATCAAAGACACTGACAGCCTTGCTACGCCAATGAATTTAGGAAGCTTTTTTTGCAATCTAAATTTGAAAAAAAGAGGCATATCCTTGGAGCACTGGAAGAGGAAGACTCATGCAAATAGAAGGGCAAAAAGTAAGAATTCCTCTTATTTTGTTGTTTTGGCTTGTTTTTTTTTCCTGAACAGGACATTCCTAATCCTTTCAAACATGGAGTTGTGAGTTCCACAGGCTTCCACATAGAATCATAGAATTGTTTAGCTTGGAAAAGACCTTTGAAATCATTGAGTCCAACCATTAACTTGGCACTGCCAAGTCCACCACTAAACCATGTCCCTAAGCACCACATCTACTCAGCTTTTAAATACTTCCAGGGATGGTGACTCAACCACTTTCCTGGGCAGCCTGTTCCAGTGCCTGACAACCCTTTCAGTGAAGAAATTCTTCCTAATATCTAATCTAAACCTCCCCTGGTGCAACTTCAGGCCATTTCCTCTTGTCCTATCATTCATTATTTGGGAGAAGAGACTGACCCCCACCTTGCTACAACCTCCTTTCAGGTAGTTGCAGAGAGCAGTAAGGTCTCCCCGAGCCCCCTTTTCTCCAGGCTGAAGAACCCCAGCT
>NW_009623548.1:0-2140 GCF_000690535.1 Cariama cristata
TATATATTTACACACATACACACATATATCAATAAAAAAGCCATAAGGCTCAGTTCAGCACAGACCTTGAGATGTTTTTACATATATTATTTACATGTGTTGTTAAATCACCTAGTCACAGAAGTTACTTTTAAGTTTATTGTGATGCAGCTTGGATTCTGACAACATTCATAGAGCAGCATAATACTTTTCTGCAAGAGAAAAGGGCCAGACCTACCCTGACACTACAGTCATGCCTTAAAATACTTCTATCAGGGTAAACTGGGGAAAGTTAAAGTTTAGAATGGTAGTGTGAAAACAGTACTCTGGGTTGTGGGGTTTTTTTTTCATCATCTTGGCCTGTAAGAAGCCCAGTCTTGTATGTCTGCCAAAGGAAAAAGATATTGTATCTCTAAGTATATCTCTCAGTAAGTTCTGCACAGAAGTAGAACATCATTGAACTTCCCAGCAGACTCAGATGGAGCACTTTTTAAGGTTATCAAATGAAAGCAAGTAAAGTGTACTCAGTTACTGTAGAACTAAGCAGGAGCATCTGGAAGGGATGAAGTCAGTTTTTGCCCCACAGTTAACATGCACATGCCTAACGTTACTCTATCTTGAAGGACTGCTGTTTGCCAAAATTTCCCCCTGCTCCCCCAACTACCTCTCCTCACAGTTTTACCACAGGTACAGTACATGCAGCATAGGTTAATTGTTAAAGAATATTTCTGTCTTTAAACCTATTCCCTTCAACGAGCCACTGTCAGGATCACACACCTTCTGAAGAAGCTATATAAATGAATGACTTTTCTGAATTGAAAAACTGAAACTATTATCTAGCACATGTATTAGAATCAGCTGCTTAAGGGAAGGAAATGGTTGCTCATCATCTTCAAAAACAGGAGATAAGGTGCCTTTACATAGTCAGAAATTTGACTACTGTTTCTCACAAACTAAATATATCTAAGTAATGCAAAACTAACTAATCTGTTCTTATTTTATTAGAATAAGCAGAGAAGCCTGAAGTATCAAAACATTATATAAGTAATGTCATAATTTTTATCAAGTCTTGACGGCTCCTATTTCTTCACTTTTACTGAAGTCACATGCTTGTCATTGCAAAAAAAGAAAATTGAAATCACTCAATTAAGCCATTCTCAAGAAAGAGGCGAACTCTAAAGAGCACTGGGAAAAAAACAAGTCACTTTCATGAAAACTACTCTTCTGATCCCGAACCAGTAAAATCACCAGTGACTTCAGTGTAGGCAGGCTCAGACCCTGAGAACTAAATCAGATACTGCTGACAGCAGCTGGCATTTGCTCTCCAAAGCTACCGACTGTAGCATTGGTTCGTAATAAAAGATATTGATCAAAAAGAGAAAAAGAGGGTAATTTGGTCCTGTGATACCAAGACAGAGATATTTGCTAAGGAAATGTTACTGATGTTTTGTGAACACAGTGACTGGTTTAAATATGCTGTACTAATAGTACCTCTTTTACAACACAGACCATTTCCCCCTCAACATTAGAAATATTTTTAAGAATCAGTTGGTTCATTTCTACTTACAAGGACTGTTAACTTGGTTACGACAGGACTGAATATGGTGAAAGCCAAGTAAAAACTCTTTATCTCCTTCTACACAGACTGAATATTTGCAAAACAGTAATAACATTTTCTTACCTCCTTTTCCAAATATACTTTCTTATCATCCAGTGTATTATAAAGAGTAAAGAACTGCTTCGTTTCTTTGTGAGTTGCTGAGACTGTAAACAAAAAAAAGGGTAGAATAAAAGAGCATGAGGTGAAATGGAATCTATAAAAATACTTCATAGGCTTTATGTAACATATTTTTCACTACCAATAATAGAACATGCTCTTTTAATATATTCTGGAAGAATACTCCCTCTGCATGTAAATCTCCAGCAGGGTTTGCAGCTATCAGATTTTATGGGAACAACACAACTCAGTGTTTAAATTAAGCCTCAACTGCTGACAGTCCTTTATGCGAACATATGTTGGCACTATCAGCTGCGCTTCCTTACCACTGTCTGTTCATCCTTCCTTCATAAGCTTTACCTTTACACCATACAGGCTGCTGTGCTGCTAACAGTTGCCCTCGCATAGCTTGCCCGTAGTGGAGGAGAAGCAGAGGCTCAGCAG
>NW_009623548.1:2171-43212 GCF_000690535.1 Cariama cristata
AACAGATAATCTGATAATACTGTGTGGAAACAAAGTGCATTATACTATATATTTCAAGCTACACATGTGCAAGATGCCCAAGAAAGCTTTTACTGTTTTAAAGCTTTTTTTTCTCATCTTACAATTTATCCATGTTGATAGAATTAAATAATACTTTCTTTTCAAATAATACTTTCTAGTTTAGGTGATCATAGCAGACGTTGGTCATAGCTCGGTGGGGGAGGTAAGGCTCAGACGTGCATTCCCTTGGGCCTACAAGATGGTGACTGATACTCAAATCTGCTAAGTGCTCAACTATTCTTTAGCTCTTCAATGCCTAAGGTAACTGAAGATATTTGTGATTCCTAGGGAGAGTTCAACAGATAAGGACAGTTGGGAAAAATTATTATGGTTAATATATTAAACGCTGTCTAGAATCCTGAACCTGGAAAAAACGTATGGGTTAAAAAAGGTAAACCTGAGTGAAATCATCCTTATTACAGTAAATAAAACCTTTACTGACCTGATATGCTGGACTAAGCTTTTGAATGGAACCATTTACAGACAGCATGACCTCCCTCCCACATCACAACATCATTGAACATCCAAATTTTTAAAGAAATTGCAACTTTTGATTTGTACAATTCTGTTCTCCAGCTGATGCAATCCACAGCTCGAAGCTGAATGTTTTAGTGACAGAAATCCAGCAGTGGCTACTTCGGCAGCAGCGAGACGTTTGGGACCGAAGAGCTTTCTCATTGCCACAATATGATTGTGACACATGTTCTGCACATGCTGCAGCCTCGAGAAACATACTGAGTACCGGGAGTCTGAAAGCACTGAGGAATTCAGGAAAGCCTGGGATAGGCTGACAAATTAGTGAGGGTTGTTCAGCATGTTCCACAAAGATTTTCCAAATGCCGAAATCAGGCTGCTTCTTCAAAAACTGCACAAACACAAGGATTGCCAACAGGCTTACTTCAGGTGTGCTCTCTTAATTAGTTTGGTTTTTGCAGCACTGCTGCCAAATGGAAAAGGCCCTTCCTAAACCATTTCCTTTGTGCAGCTCTTCCCTTTCTTGCAGCTCTGGTAGTCACAGATCTTTTATGAGTGGATTCCACATACCAACTCAGAAGAAAACTTCTCAGGATTTCCAGTAGGCTAGAAAGTTGTACCAGCTGATGGAGTCTTAAGGGCACACACACCAGAGCCCATGCAAGGCAAGACAGACAAAGAAGAGGAAGGAGGAGCCAAATGGCTCACTGATTCTCTTGAAAGCACAGCTTAATGTTTTCAAGGGAAGAGGTTCTGTTAGGTCAAAAATAAAGCCCAGAATATTGAAACTTATAAGCATTCTAGTACAGAATCACTGAGGTTGGAAGGCATCGCTGAAGACTGTCTTGTCCAACACACCTTGGATCAAAGTTCAAAAAAACACGTTTTGGCAACTCTGAAGCTCACCTAAATCTACCTAAATGAAAAGTCTCTAAAAAATACCACAATTCACAGAAGGACTTGTGAGAGATTTTCAGCTAATTTTTCCAAAAGCTTAGCCTGTACAATGCAAGTTCCCAGCCACAACTGAGCAGTGTGTTATCCTAAGTTTCTACACATATTTTGCACTATAAAAAACAAAGTCCCATAAAATTCAAAGCATCTTAAATCTACACCCAAAGCTGCACAAGACTCTTTCTTAATCTTTCTGCACTTTCTATATAAAAGAAGCCCCCATCTTCTGAGCAGGTAGATGCTCTGACCATAGATTATTCGTCTGAATTCACTTAGACAGGGCAGAGAAAATCTGTAGAAAATTCAATGCAAGACAAAGTTGTCTTTATAGCTGGGCTTGCTTAAATAAACTGCATGGCACGTAAGAAGCAAAGCAGTGGGAAGGAAGTACTGGATTTGTACTCACTAAAGAAGTACATCTATTCCATGCATTGAGTTAGACAACACATATGGAAGATAGCACACGACTATGTCACTAGAGGTGCCTCATCAGGGCAAGGGATTTGAATCAAAGTTAGGTAACAATTTTAGAACTGCTCAAGCTTCAAGAGCTTGGTTTGCATGCATATTTAATAAATGCAGAATATCTTAAAACATTAGCTAGTTCTTCTTGGTAGAAACTTATTTTAGCTTATGCTAATACACAAGCTAAATTAAATATACACCAGTAAGTATACTGGTCTGTTATCAGTTTAATGGAACAACTTTAAAATTTTATTCAGTTTGTATGTTCCATACCATCCATGCACAGCAAATACATACTTATCCAAAAAGTCAACTGAGCACACTTCTCCATTTTATAACTTCTTATCATAAAAAAAAAGTTAAAAGACAATTTGTACTCTGATCCTACAAAGATACTGCAGGATATATATAAATCAAAAATGAAAGAAAACAATCCCTTCAAGAAATTGCCTTTAATTCGTAGTTCTTGACATAGTTTGGTTCAGAACCAGGTATCTCACGTCAATGAAGACAATGAAAGCAATCTGATGTTAAGAGCAATTAAACATGACTCAATTTTACAGCAACCTCATTTGTAAATAGAGAATTAAGGACTTTGTAAACAGACTGGTCATTAACCTAAATGACTGAACCTGTTGCAGATAAAATTTACTTGCAGTCTTGTGCACCAAGTTTCACCCTCAGGAAAATTCTTATAGCCAGCTTATAAAACCTTGAAAATAGGGTGTATAACATGAATACTAAAAGACCCTTAAAATACCACAAAATTAGCAAGTGGTGGTGTTACATGCCATATGCTTAAAATGCAATTGCCCTCCTTTCAGGGCTTTAGCCTTCAGCATTTGATATACATACCCTGACTGTAAAGTTCAATAAATCTCTTCTGATACTGTGTTAGCTCAGCTCGGCTGGGTACTTCATCAATCTTGCGTTGTAAAATGGCTATTTCTCTGTTTCTTCGTGCCTGAATAGAAAGTTAGGAGGGGAGAAAACAAAGCCTCTTCTTGTTCTCTTCTTAAAATGGATGAAGCCCCCCCCAGCAATATTTTGTTACTAAATAATTAATTTTTAAAACGAAGCAGTGTTGGCTGAGGCTCAATTTTTTTGTAATTGATTTGTGACAGAAAAACTTTTTAAAATTAGAACAACAAAAAGAAGCATTAGGAGTTACAAGGTAAGAAAAATGTCAATAATTTTGTACAAGTAAATTTACAAAGAGTTACTCACCAATAACAGCCGTATCTTTTGAAGTTTATCTTTCTCAGTTTTGTACTGCTGTTCTATAATCCTATTCGGCTCCTAGAATTTGAGAACCCAAAACAATTGTGTATTACAGTAGCATATGACAGCTGCAATGCAAAAAATGTGCAGATTGGCTTTCTTTTCTGTATTTGTCTATCTTCCATTTGATGGCTCCCACGATAACACCACCATTTGCTGGGGTTTTTTTTTGTGGGTTTTTTTTGTTTGGTTTGGTTTTTTTTTTAATAATGACTCATAATCTGGATAAAAAACCTGACATCTTTTACAGTAAACAAGTGCATTTTGCTAGCTTTTAAGTCTTTGATATTTTGGTTTTTAATATTTGTCAATAGTTTTTCCACTGCTTTACAACAGCCACACTTTCAATGAAGACATGTATCATAAGATTGTCTGTACTCCTTGTCTGAATGTTTATACGCTGATTCAGTGGTGGGGTTAAGGAAAAACATGGCCCAGGACAGAACACAAACCCTCTGATATGTGTTCCAGATTTCCTGGATTGTGGACTTTAAGATAATTTTTATAATTTAAGATTTTGGTTTACATTTTAATTTTTTCATGCTGTGTTCAGAAGGACAGCAACATCATGGAACCTGTAATGTACCTCATTTCAGAGGCATAAATGTATCAAATGTTTACCCACTGAAAACACAAGTCATTCAAGCTTTTCCTTTTCTGTTCATTCATTATTCATTGCCATCAGTCTGGATGCACTCGTGTTAAAGCCCAACTTCTGACAGCTGCTCACGGCAGCCACTGAAAACTCGTGCTTTCATCCTTCAAATAAATCCACTTTTAGGAAAAAAAACAACCAAAACAAATATGCTTTCTCAGGAAGACCTGGTTTTGTCAGAGGTATGCACTGCTCTTAACACAACATCCAGAGATTCTTCTCTGGTACTACAAAGAAAGAAGTAAAAGGCACAAAAGCATCTATGAGTTAGCCCCATGGATTCTGCAAGAATAATGAAGAACACTACAGCTATTTTCAGTAGCTGTAATAATAATCATATTTCTATGATTATTAGCCTGAACTGTGGCTTTACCAGTGGGGGAGAGCAGAATTTTTCAGAGATTGCAACAGATACTTTAATGCTTATGAGAATGTCCCAAAAGTCAGAAGGACCTAAAACATTTTAAAATACAAATTGAAAATAGAAACTTATACATTTGCTGTTACCTGTTCCTCCCCATTTTCCACAGCCTCAGCTTTCAAATTCTCAATATTTTGTTGAAGTCTCTCCATTTCTTCCTTTAAACCAAAAAAAAAATTATGTTGCTTTTAACTGAGACCTATCCTCTTAACAGGGGAGAGCAGGAAGCTTGACAACATACACCTCTAACAAAATTTTGGAGCTGACCACACACTTTATATTTAAATTTGTAAGATTAAACAGCATTCCCTGCTTATGGGCAAGGCATCCATTATTACTCATTACATAAAACTGTCTGCTTTTATCAAACACAGGAACAGATTTATTTCTTACTTGCAAATATACTAGAACCAGCTAAGACAACTAATGAGCGACATGGAAAATGAAACTAAGGAAGCAAAGGAATATTACAATAGCAACGGCATGACACAGGACTGCAACATACAGCATTTATAAAAATGAATGAACCTAAAGTTACTTGCAAGGTAGTTTCCATTACAACCCTTTAGAGCACTCCAAAGGAGTATATATGTGAAAATGAGGTTCCTATGCTCAGTCTATGCCTCAGGGCACTATTTCTTTTTACTTCTTTTCATTCTATTAAATCCCATCCACCATTGTTCAAACAGAAGCAAGTGACAACAATTCTCTCCAATCATATTTTCAGGCAGTCCATAAACACAGCAGTAAACAGGACAGCAAAACATAGCAATTAAGCAGTAAAACTGAAATAGGCTCTGAAAACTGCAAATAGCTTCATCTCAGTCTTGTCTCTTTTGGTGGGTTGCTCCAAAGCTAGAGGCCTCCTCTTTGGCACTGTAACTCTCCTCAGGTCACTGCTGGCTGCATCATTCAAGAAGAGACAATCCATTTCAGGTTGTGAATAGCACAGGTGGGTATCTAGTACAGCCCAACCTCAAACTTACATTTTTAGCGCTCCCTGTCAACCCACTCCCAGTTCCTCTTAGCAGAACAGTAATGGGAATGTGAAGAACCACAGCTGTGACCAGTATACAGCTGATCTGGCATTATATGTCTAGGAACTGCCTTGTAGTAGAGTCCCAGGCACAACAGAACATTGAAGGACAAGCTAATTCAGATGCCTTGGCAGCCTTCCTTACACCTCCCTGCCTCAGGGCTAAACCAGTTCCAACCTTCTTGGTCATCAGCCTTGTTGTAGATATGATACACTGCAGAACCAGGCAACTGTCCATAATTCTGCTACAAATCAAGCTGGTGGCAACATTCAATATAAACCTGGAAATACCAGTAGATGGAGGAGGCACAGAACAGGACACACAGATGCCGGACAGAGACACACACAACAAATTAGAAAGAAGTATAATGCTTATTTACCAAGTTTTAAATGAATCCTTGAATAAGAGACTAAAACTTACCCTACAATGTGCTTTGAACTCTTGCTCCTGGCTTTTTAGGTTTTCATTCATGGCCACTAGCGCTCGCAGACTCTGTAATATGCTAAATTTGAAAATCCAGTAAACCACATTAGATTTTTAGTTTCTACTTTAAACAGATGGAGAACTAAAAGACACGAGAACAGGCTTAGTTCTAAATAAATTTCCAATAAAATCTGTGTAAATTAAAAACCCAAATACCACCACTGATATACCAGAGTCAGAATAAAAATGTAGTATTACACTGAGTATTTGATGGTTTTGCTATGTTCTGACCTCATTATTGTGGAAGTTTTGAGAGAGACTACTATTTAATTTATGTGAGATGAAGACTTCAAATGAACAAAATAAAGCAGGAAGGCCTCATCTACTTGTCAAATACGTCTAGGGTTCTTCTGCTTTAAACACCTACAATTATTTTCAACTACAGATTGACACTTTTCATTCTGACTGAATACTATGGTAATAGTTTCCTGTCTTTGGAAAGCAAGCTGGAGAATTATTTAATTTTTAAATTTTAGTTATTTGTTTAGGTTGACAAAGCAAGAAACATTGAATTATTCATTTTAAAACCATCATCTTTCAGAATTTCAAAGGTCACAAAGGAAGAAACTTACCTAGAATCTGCTTGGGATTCTATTGTTTCTAACGCTGCCAATTCTTTGTCCAGCTTTTCACTATAACTCTTAACCTAAGGGTTGCAATTAATGATAAATTGAAATACACTTCCACACATTAAAATGATTCACGGTACTTAGCTTTCCCACATCATGGGATCAGCGACTTAAGTTGTCAAACACCTTCACCATTTAATACATCCCTCTATACACAGAGCTTCTCAAAAATGATTCAGCTAGAATCGGTACACAGAAAAACAAAGAAAGATTACCTCGGTTAATGTCTTTTTTGCTTCGGTACATTTTGCCTGCAGATCAGTACATTTAGCTTGCAACTATTATGAAAGAGAAAGAAAAGAGTTTGATTCTATATTCAGGTTAATTACACCTGCAATGGAGAATAGCAATATTTGAGCTGTTAATAATGGTTGTCTATTAAACAACAAGCCAAGCACCACAAACATTGTCTTGTCTTGTCATCTACTCTAAGAACATTTGATTGCAAGAATTCTGATTGAATATTGAATTCATAACAGCAAACATTTTCTACCTGACCTTCTAGATGTATCAGGTCCCAGAATAACAGCAGCCTTTACAAAATGGATGCCAACAGAATGGTAACTTATTGGAGAGAATCTCTGTTAAATTGCTCGAAGTTACTTAGCCTGGTTATACTGGCCTAGTTTCACACCAGGCTAGGAAGAGAGTCCCATTTCGTACTTTTCCAAATAAGTCTGAGTGAGTCAAGACTTGCATAAAAGCACCATGGCACCATACCATAGACATGTCCATACCAAATACGCAAGCTGGTTTATGATTTTCTTTTGTGTAACTATGGAAAGTCTAGCAAGAAGGCATTTAGCAAAACGCCACTGGATATTTCACCTGTCAAATAATTTACAGAGGCTAATTTTAGAAGAACATCCTTCTTTAAAGTCCTTATGATTTAAGATAATATTGCAAATAGTAACAACAAAAATAGGACATGGGTTACAAAAGTGGAGCAAACACTTTGTTTTGCGTTGCAAACAAAGAAATGCACATTTAGCTTTCTGTTCCACTTCTTTTCATACTGGTTTAGTTTGCTCTTCACAACACAGAGCTGTGGACTCAACACTCCACTCACCCCTTTCCACAGCCAAATTTATAAAAAGAAAGCTTTTTCATTGTTTTTCATATTTTCACCAATAATTCACCAAGAGACTGTATTCTAACTAGTTGGAAAAAAAAAATAATTTAAGGCTGCAGTCCACACCTCATGAAAATTGACATAAAGCTTAAAGCACTACTTGTTATGAGAACTCTTGCCAAAACTTACTGCGGTATGGAAGACAGAACTTCACAAACATTTTTTAAAAGAGGGGTCCTTGACTGTCACTGATTTCAAAAAACTGTCTTCAGAAAATGGTGAAAAAAAATCAGCCAGGAAATTTTTACTTTACTAAAGTGATAAAAGGATTGTATTTGGCTGTCCGTATTTTTTACTCCATATAAAAACACAGCACTGAGACTGTTACGTACTGGAAATAAGCAACACAATTAAAGGGCTCTCAACTGTTAAAATGGCAAAAAGCATGATAACACATTTAGAAAATACTTAAGCTTTCCTGTGGATTATGAAGTCTATTTGGCAGTTAAAAGCAGATCTGTAATGAAGTACGGACCCTACCGATTTTGTGTGGTTTATAAACATGTTTCCTCCTCACTCCAGACTGCTTGCTTCTCAGCAGTACATGGAAAGCAAGCACATACATTCATTCATATGCTGGGGTAACTAGTAAAGGAAATTACTTGCACCAGGCACAAAAATGTCATCCCTCAACATATATCTAGCTACATGCATATTCTGTATTACTAATTCAGTAGCCACACTATGCTACAGTTGTCTAGAATATAAGAGCCATCTGCTACAGAAAAAATGCCTTTGAACATTTCAGTTGTTGAGACTGCACACAGACATTGGCGGATCCTTTCTGCGTTCCAGATTATAACGGCACTACACGGAATAGCTGCAAAAGCCACCCACAACTGCTAAGATCATTTACCAGCCTCTCTTACTGCTCAACCAGGCAAGAAAGATCAAGGAAACAGCATGGCTAGAGAACTGTGCTACTGCACATTTTCATTTTTTGAAACCTGAGCCAGCTGTTGCAGTTTCCTAATGCCACTCTCACTACATAGTTGTACCTAGGTTGTCCTCCCCAAAATTAAACTTGAGCTAACTGTCTCCAAGAACGCAAACTGCTGTCACAATGCTGGGGCTGTGGTACAGTGTTCTAGTACATAGATTTATTCAAACTGAGCATCCCTCCTGTATATCTACATACTGCCTGCAGAAAAACTGCAAATGAATGCGAGATGGTGGACTTAACCAAAATCCATTCAAAATCTGTAGAACCGCACTAGAACATCCTTAAACTTGAGCAAAACTGCCCCCTTTTATACTAGCGCAGTGCTAAACTGTTGCCAGTGGTGACAACAAAGCTTCTTACCTGGAACAGGTTTGCAACCTGCCAGCTCAGAGCAGATGCTGCAAGAGCCTGCATCTGTCTCCATTCTACAATATACACAGAGCACATCTGTATCTCCCTGCATATGTATTTGTTCTATAGCCTTTGTGGTTTAAAAGAAGAGTTAAAGTGTGACAGAAATGTACAGCAATGACATGGAACATCCTCCTCTTTTCTGCCACTTCTGAAAGTCGAAAGATCTCATTGTGTAATTTGTGTGTTTACTTCAGGAAAAAAAACTCAAACCAACATGGGAATTCACGCAGGATTTAACTGTCTGTAAACCCATGTTATGATTTTGAAAGCCTGACACTTCAGTCTGTATTTAAATGCTAGGTATTGTCGATACTTTTTATTAATAGTCATCATCTTGACAGGGCACCAAAGTTATGTTTGACATAAACAGACATGGAAAATTCATATTACCAAAGCGTTAAAAAGAATACAGACTCAAGTAAAAAAAAAAAAGTATATTTAATTTCAGTATATCAAAATATCCTAATTATAGTATATCATAATACTTTCTAATATTTCACTCTAGAATGGAGAGGAATTGTGACAGCCATGGTTTCCATTCAACATACAGTGCAAGTAATAATTGCAGCGTTATTGACTATGAAAAAAATGCTATTTTTAATACATGGGGCACGCCAGAGGGCAACACAAACAGAAATGCGTCAGCTTAAGAACAACAAAACTAGTTTGGCACGTTCCAAAGGAAATGCATTCTAATATTTACCACTTAAAACACTGTCATACTCTCCCCTTTGAAAGCCTTTTTTTGTGCAAAATAAATTAAGAAGAATCTGCACAGGTTCTTCATAAAGCTTTTTATTAAAATTGGAAAGAAGAAGAAAGAAGAGAGAAACAAAGAACAGGATAGACAACTAGTCTTTCCAATTTTTCATCCAAAACTTTTATTTCTATAGCTTTATTTAAAATTATTATTACTTGACTGTTAGTCGGAGATGTCAAAAAACAGTTCACAGCATATGCTTTACTGAAAGGAGATTTAAATTTTGAAAGGATAAATATCCTTTAAATAACAGACTTTATGGCACTATTAGAGACTATTTTATTCTTATTTTAAAAATAAATTAAAAAAAAGTCAGGTCTAGTAAGTGGCTGAGCAGGAAGGTTTAAAATCTAATGCTACCATAGTTATACCATAGTAGGTAAGGCTTTCAGAAGCTACCATTCTTTTACCTCTGTTGTTTGTAAGAATGAACATATCACTGTCTCATAAAATGTGCCATACAGACACCTGTCTTTCGGAGCCCCTGCACCCTCAACATTTAATAGGTAAAGACAGTTAAGATGTAAGGCATTAAGATGTTACTGACAAGAGCAGAGCAAACCAAAACAAAAAACAGATGAAGGCTGCTGGAGCAGTGCTGTACTTGACAGAGTTATCAACCACGGAAGTAATCAGCAACATTTTTTTCTCAAGTACTACTTGTTTTTCAGCAAGCTCTTCCAATTACTGACTCCAATGCAATATGTTTTCATCAGATTCTGTAAGCTAAAAATGGCATGGTGCTGATTACAGCAGTATGCATAATTAAAAGCAGCATTTCATTAATGGATAGCTTACAGTAGAATCACAGAATGGTTGGGGTTGGAAGGGCCCTCTGGAGATCCCCTAGTCCAACCCCCCTGCCAAAGCAGGGTCACCTACAGCAGGTTGCACAGGATCACGTCTAGGTGGGTTTTGCATGTCTCCAGAGAAGGAGAGTCCACCACCGCTCTGGGCAGCCTGTTCCAGTGCTCTGTCACCCTCAAAGTAATGAAGTTTTTCCTCATGTTCAGACAGAACTTCCTGAGTTTCAGTTTGGTCCCATTGCCCCTTAACCTGTCGCTGGGCACCACTGAAAAGAGTCTGGTCCCATCCTCTTGACACCCAACTTTAAGGTATTTACAAGCATGGATGAGATCCCCTCTCAGTTTTTTCTTCTCCAGGCTGAACAGACCCAGCTCTCGCAGCCCTTCCTCATAAGAGGGATGCTCCAGTCCCCTCATCGTCTTTCTTGCCCTCCGCTGGACTCTTTCCAGTAGTTCCTTGTCTTTCTTGAACTGGGGAGCCCAGAACTGGACACAGCACTCCAGATGTGGCCTCACCAGGGCAGAGTGGAGGAGGAGGATAACCTGATAACCTCCCTCGACCTGCTGGCCACACTCTTCCTCATGCACCCCAAGATACCTTTGGCCTTCTTGGCCATGAGGGCACATTGCTGGGTCATGGTCAAGGGCACATTGCTGGCTCATGGGCAACTTGTTGTCCCCCAGGACTCCCAGGTCCTTCTCCGCTGAGCTGCTCTCCAGCAGGTCAACCCCGAGCCTGTACTGATGCATGGGGTTATTCCTCCCGAGGTGCAGGACCCTATACTTGCCCTTGTTGAACTTCATCAGGTTCCTCTTCACCCAACTCTCCAGCCTGTCCAGGTCTCGCTGAATGGCAGCACAGCCTTCTGGTGTGTCAGCCACTCCTCCCAGTTTCATATCATCGGCAAACTTGCTGAGGGTGCACTCCGTCCCTTCTTCCAGGTCACTGATGAACTGGTTAAACAGGACTAGACCCAGAACTGACCTCTGGAGAACACCACTAGCTACAGGCCTCCAACCAGACTCCACGTTGCTGATCGCAACCCTCTGAGCTCTGCCATTCAGCCAGTTCTCAATCCACCTCACTGTCTACTCATCCAACCCACACTTCCTGGGTTTTCCTATGAGGATGTGATGAGAGACAGTGTCAAAAGCCTTACTGCATTCAAGGGACAACATCCACTGCTCTCCCCTCATCTACCCAGCCAGTCATGCCATCATAGAAGACTATCAGATTGGTCAAACATGATTTGCCCTTGGTGAATCCACGTTGACTACTCCTGATAACCACCTTCTCCTCCACATGCTTATAGAATTCCACTTATACTTTTCTGGGTTTAAGTGGCAATAGCATAAGTAGGCTGAAATACAGGAATGGTGGTTCTTGCTCTTACTTATCGATATGAACAGAACATCAGTCACAAATTCAAGCGCCTTTGCCCCGCTAAACCAAATATGAAGATGCGAACCAAGCAGTGACTGTGCAAAAACACCCCCAAACAACCAACCAATAAGCAAAAAAAGCCACCTTAGTCAGCGAGACAAGCTGGCTCATATAAAGGACAGGAAGTGATAAAAAGTAATTTGTAGCATATTTTAAAGTAACTTCCTAAATTGTTTCTTGAAACTGTGAACACAGCCCATTTAACACTATAGCTAACGAGTCAAATGGAGCTACTCTTGTTTTTCTTTGAAGAGAGGTATGCAAAAAAACCATGAAAAGCATGTTTTGATTAGTTAGCCCCTTCCTCACAGACAGGGCTATACAATTTTTTTAATATAAAACCAGCCACATTGTCTTAGTAATAAATGTGCAAGCAAGACATTCAGAGATGCTGAAATGAATGTTCAGCATGACAAATTGCTGGTACAGAAGATAGCTTGCAAATACTTTCTGGATGGCAAAAACTTCATGATCAACCATATTTATCAACGTTTTTTTCATTACTACACACACAATACTTACCTCTTCCAGGAGTTTGGTTTTCTGCAAAATCTGCTTATTCAGAGATGCCACCTTCCTTCTATGTTGTTGGGCAGCTCCAAGCCTTTCTGGTCGTTCCTCAGCAGAAAGCTCAGATTGCTAAAATAAAGAATAACAACAGCCTGTTGGACCTCACGCCATTACTTTTTGCTTCTTCAGTAGCTCAGGAAATGCCAAAGTGGGACGCACCTGTGACATTCCTTATCAAGAACTGTGTTCCACCATCCAACAAAAAGAATGACTTATCGATTTATCGCACATCAAAATAAGGAAGCGGCTGAACATCTGAATTATATCCCAAAGGTAACAGGTAAAGTAAACTAAAAACAAAATCAGATGCCCTGGGACAGCTGGAAAATACTACAGTATACTATAAGAAATAAATATTTTTTTGCATCAGCATTACAGTTAAACCTGGCAGAATTCTTAAACGGACGATATACAAACATGCTAAAAACCACCTTAAGCAGCAGTATTTACTGAACTTGTTGAATCGGACATGCTCCATACCCCAGTAAGTAGATCCAGAATTTTCAAAAGCCTTGAACAATTGTGTGTTTAGATCCTGAAATACTGGCTTGGATGAATGTTTATGCTGAATGACAATGACATACTCAGTGTGGTAGATACATTTACCACTCTAAGCGTTTTTTTCCTGCGTGTGCGTGTTCTGTTGACACCAGTCTTTGAAAACTACTTAATCCAGCATGTATTGCCAAGAAAGTGTCTCATAAATACATAATGAAGACAGCAATCTGGATCCAGTCTCCTGTTCTCTCTGAATTGTGAAAGGAAAGCTGCCAGAAACATTCTTTACCAGGAATAGCATTTAATAATAGAAACTGTATATTTGCAGTAGATAAAAGAATGGTTAAAAATCAGTGATAGCTAGATGTCTAAGTGATTATTTACCTAAACATTATTTGTACCTTTTGAAAGTCTTCACTTTAATACTTGCATCTTTTTAGTAATTTGCTTCATGCACTCAGACTTCTTTTTCCAGTTAATCCATTTCCCAGTATTTTGTTAGAAAAATAGTTAATTTTCAAGTATTTCAGGTGCTAATTTGCAGAGTCTGTCAAAGACTTCAATACTAAGTGCTTTTTGAATAATTACCAAATGTTGACAACGACTACAATGTATAATCAGCA
The DNA here is from genome assembly GCF_000690535.1 of Cariama cristata. Classification (NCBI taxonomy): domain Eukaryota; kingdom Metazoa; phylum Chordata; class Aves; order Cariamiformes; family Cariamidae; genus Cariama; species Cariama cristata. The sequence goes on from NW_009623548.1 coordinate 15,821, forward strand.
AAAATGTTACAAGAAGTATGAAATACTCCTCATTCACATTTGCTCCTGGTATCCACTCTAGGCAGTTGAGTAAGCAGGTCTTCATTAACAGCTCAATTTTAAATGAAAAGGCAAAACCTGTCTTCCTCTTCTCCATTTTCTGTTAATTCATACTGAAGAGCAGCTTAATGATTTGTTATACTTTTACATCCACAGCAAGAAAAGACCAATTCTGACATCTTAACCCAATAATTCACATACTTCCTTTCCATTTGTTAGGAAAGGAAAAATGCTTCTAAGGAACACCTTTAGCATTGAACTATTCAACACATACACACTCAGATTTACTTATTCCTCTCATTATTCAGCCAAATCACATTCCCTCATCATGTCATTCTGAGACCCCATCCTTCTCACTATACGATTAGCCTATCTAGTATGCATAACATGCAAATCAAGAAAACTGAAAATGCAAGAGAGAAACATGAGCTAAATCAGTCTGAGACTGATCTTGCAAAAACAGTAAAAAACCAAACAGTACAGCTTTGGCATCAAGAAAAGGTCACGTCTCAAGAAGTGGACTGTTAAAGCTTGGGTTTTGAAAATGGAAAATAACCATCACTATAATACAGAGGTTTCTGCAGAAAGATCCTTGTGGTCTGCAAATGAAAAAGCTAGGGTTAAGCCTCCTGTAGTCAAAGTGGGCTAAGGATCTGCTCCACAGCAACACTATAGCTTTAAAGTTAATGAGGAATTGGTTCCAATTTGTGGTTAAAAATGCATCTTTCAGCATAGAAGGAAGAAAGTACAAATTATAGAAGCTACTTTGCTTTTGACGCTATTGTTACTTGGTCTCTTACTAGACTGAAACAGCAGTTGCCTTTTGAACATAATTTAAGAACACTGTACCTGAGCAGTAGTGTCTCTAACTGTTTAAGATTATCAATTTGCTACTCTATCTCAAAATAAGAACTTTGATTACACATGACAACAAGGGATAGGTGTATACATTCTCCAACTCTTCTGTTAACACACATTATTCCCACCACTGACAGGTGTAGACTTACTTCTGCATTCTTCCCAGTTCCCTGCAACTGCTCAATTGCCCTAAAAAGATTTAGCCAATTTGAATAAACAAGTTAAACAAGAAGTGTTAGTAGCCTGATTTTCTATGACAGAATTTGTTAAGTTAAAATGCTGTATTAATTATTCATGAAGATCACTAATTTATGGCAGCTCAAAAACTGCAAGCCAAAATAAATGACTAATTCTAGACTTTAAGAGCCTACCTCCCACTTTTCACAAGTAAAGGTTTTAAGTTGGAAGGAAATATGTGCAACTAATGTTATTCTTCATAATGAGATATACTTACACACATTAGTGCTACAAACTTTCCAATAATTAAAGAAACAGAATTCAATCATTACTCTACAGAACTTCACATTCTAAATAAATAAATTAGTCTGTACAAAAATACAAACTTTGTAGCAGTAAATAATTTTGTTTATCTCTTCATGTTCAACCATCTCCTAATCTCCTACTAGCAAAGACTTCAGAGGTTTAGATCTGTGACTAACTCCATCATAGTTGCCTCAATTTGAAGTCCACTCTCTGAAGCCCACTGGGAAAAAAAGAGCTAGTCTCTAGCCCCGTAACAGTTCAAATCTGTTTTCAGTCAAGTTCAGTCATTTCAATGTAATTTGCTGTCATTTTCCTCGAGACTTTCTCGAGGCTGAGGAACTCAAAGATAAAAATCACTGCATCTCACTTTATCTTTGAGGGTTTCCTTAAACCTAAAAATACAAAAATATCCAATTTAGTGCCTTCCCTGAATGACAACTCCTAACCACACTAAATGGTTGAAATGCTTATTGTACGCTACTTCAACTGACCCTGTAGGGTGTCTAGTAATCTCTGACATAGGATTCTAGAAGTCCAAAAATATTCTCAGTCAACTACTCAAAATATAAGCAACTTGCAAACAGCATCTAAAACTGTTGAAGAGGATTGTCCTTCAGGGATTTTTGAAGGAAGTAGTTGTGAGATGGCACTTCTCTAGTTTTAGTCATTCTCTGGCTTTACCAGGGAACAAGCTTTTCCTCCTATTCTACTCCTAACAAAACCACTTGTTATATATGACTATACTTGTAAATTCTCAGAGGAAGAATCCTTCTAACACAGTAAAAACAAAGCTACTTTGATTAGTGGGCCGTAGAAAGCTGGTGATGAATGGATAGATAAAAGCCATGATAATAATTTTCTGCCAGGATTTTTAGAAAGTGAAGAATGAAACTAGAATCTTCCTTCCAGTTTACCCAGCAAGTTAACACAGCAGCAGAAAGGAGGGGCAAATGCATAAAACTATATGCATTGATCTTCTGAAAAAATGCCATCTTGTAAGAAGGGTCCTGGCACATGGCAGCATCAGATCTAGAATTTTGTTTGCCAGCTACCTTCACTGGGCCTGTGGATTCTATTAAGACTCTGGCAGACAAATAAGCATTGCTGTGTTCTTCAGACTATGTATAGTTACAAGGGGTTAAAACTATTAGAACTATATCCAAACATTGCTGATGCTTCAATAAACTGTTTGATAACATCCTTAATTCTCTTCTCCTGCTGCATGCACACACACACAGAATTTTTTTTGGTCACATCCAATAGATTTGAAAAGCAATATATTTTTGGTTTGACTTGAATCAGTTCTTACTTTCCAGAGTATTAATCATTGTTCTACTATAATAGTCAAGGTCCTGCTGCCTTCTCTCAGAACAGAAGAAATGTAACATTGAAATATGACCCTGGGGCTTCTGTTCTTCCAATCCTTTATAATAAAGGCAGGCCAAGAATTTTCTATAGACTCTGTTGAGTTATAGGGTTTATCTCCCAAATGGGAAAGCTCTATACCTCATATGTGTCAACCAAAAGGAAGAAATATGAGAAGACTATTGGACAAATAAGAGGGACCTATAACTCATATCTGGCAGTGATGTATTGTATGTATTAATTGCTTCAAAAGCCAGATTTTCTTTTCACATTACTGTAAAAACAACCACAGTTGAACACAATAAATATGCATATAATTAATGCCAATATGCACATTTAATTGCCTTGACTTCTAAAAGCAACAAAGGTTTGGTTTTGATGATATTAGATTCAAAACTAGAGATCCAGAGCATAACTGAGAATTGGAGCCCAGTGCATGTAAGTTCCCAGTGTCTGAAAAATGAGTGGAGGAGGCCTAGATTTTTCCCTCAGTAGGGCCACAGAACTGTATTTCTGTGCTTCACACTGAACATTTTAAAATGCATTAAGAGTTCAGCCCTCTAGTTTGAACAGATATCAATTCAGGCCCTTCATTATTCATGAAAATTTTTAAGCAAGTGCTTAAACCCAAAGTACTCATGAATGCAATTCAGGAGTATGTACGATCACACCAAAAGCTTGTGCATGTTTAAATCTCATTAAATACTTTCCTGAATCCTGACTGTGCTGCTATCCACAGCATACATGAAGCAGTGTTGTTTCAAGAGAATCATGGCAATTAAATTGGAAGCTTAAGGCCTAAATTAACAAGCTATCAAACACAACTTGGTAAAAGACAATCAGGTAACACACTTACCTTTTCAGCGTATTCTGACACTATTTGCTTGATCTCATCTGACTGGAGTCCAACAATCTGGCCAACCGTGCTTGCTGTCAATTTGCCCTGCAATTGTGTCAGGAAAACGTTTGGAGTTTTGCAACTGTCTGTGCTTTTTACATGGCAATGTCTCCAAGCTCTAATTTTAATAGAAATGTACAAAACCTTTACACTGGGTGAAAATCTCTAATAATAAAACAAGACCAAGAAACATACCACTCCAAAAAAAAAACTTCACTGATGAAAATTTTTCACTTGGAACCTTTTAGCAAATTTGAATTCAGATTTTCAAAAACTTACTTCTAATTGTATTCTGTATACTGAATTTTGCATGTGCAGTAGTAAAAATCACTATGAGATCACATTTTGAGCCAAACTATAACAATGCAGATGTGTGAAAGAATGCACCTTTCAAATTGGATGCACATACAAAAACGATCTTCAAGTGGAACTGAATTCTACAGTGGATTTCAGTAGAAAGCATGTCAATCAATTTTGAAACTAGGCTAATTACTACCTTTTCTTCTGTGACTTCAGCATAAACAAAACCAATGTTTAACAACTTAATTTCTTCCATCCTCTCCCCCAGAAATCAAAATGTAAGAATTTTCAAAATTACAACAGCCTACAAGTTCTGTTATATCATAAACTACAATCAATTAAGAAAACAAGACGCATATCCAGTACTTGCAGTGCCTTAGACTAACAGTGTTGTTTATAAATATTTATCAGTGTTTTGAAAAACACATTGAAATGCTCAATTTTCCTTCACACTCTCCAGTAAAATGATTACTCCTCTGGATATCTTCACAAGATGAATAAAGTAAGATCATACTGTATCTTGTGTAGCTGCACCGTGATGACTTCCCCCTGAAATTCTCCTTGTAGAAATCATTTGAAAGAGGCACTTATTTATATTGCTTTTATCATTTCAAGGCAAATGATTAAGTCATCAGCCTCGTAAAAATTAAGTCTTCCTAATTCAACCATCTTTTCTTGCACTCCCGTCATGAAAATCCAAGTTGCTCCAAGACTTCAGACTCATCATTAACCTGATTTTAGGAATAATTGCCATAATCAACCATAATTTAAACAAAGCTGTACCAGTTTTAAATGCTGCTTACCTCTTCTGTTGCCATTGCAGCCATTCCAGTCATCAGAGTTTTAATGCGAAGCTAGGGCAAAATATGAGGAATTACACATAATGATCTATCTTTCATTATCTTGCATTATTTAACTTACTTCTACCCAGTGACAGGGACACATGTATACAATTAGTATCATGTAATATGTGCATTTCAATACATATAATGGGACAGTAAGTCTATGAAAATTAAAGAAGAAGTGGCTAAAGTTACCGTACAGGTTCACTCAGAGTATTCAGCTCCCACTGTCAACCGAAAACTGACCTTTTAAAAATGCTGGGATTCCAAAACAAAAGTTGAATTTTTTGGTATTAAACATCAACAAGCATTTAATTTTGTGCATCAATTTCAGGTTCCATATTCTCCTGTGGGCAGAAACTCTTACTTCAGCTAAACATGGAAATTTTCCTTCTTGCAGAGAAGGACTGGGCAGCGATAACTGCTGCCCTCCCCCCAAGTTAGTAACATCCACGCCTTCTATGTATGTAGCACACCTCTTCAGCAGCCTGAAGGTCATCTTCATCACAAGGCTCAGCTTTTCCTGCTGCTGCAAGCCCTGGTGGTAGTGCAATTTTTTTATCTTCAGCCTTTTAAAGAAAAATTAAGAAAATATTATATCTAGTTCCAGTATTCTAAAGTATTAAGAAAGACAGCAAGGAGAAAATTGGAATATAGCTTTTCTGTTTTTATGAATACATTTCAGCGACTGGAACATCCTCACACTCCAGTTCATGCCAAACAAAATGTAACCCTCACTGATTTCACAAGTATTCCAGCTGTTCAAGACAGCGTCTCTGGTTTGCTATGGACACATCTGGGGTAAAGATCCCTTATTCCACAGCCTTCTGAGAACTACCAACCTCACAAGACAACTAGCTACCCCAGAACATGATGTCTGCTATGTAGGACAAAGCTGATTTATTTTTTTTTTTTTTTTACATAGATCATTTTTTATAACTTAATATTGTCATAATAGACATACAACATAAAACACTGTAAAATTGCCTAGTTCAGTCAGAAGAATGCGTACCACTAAGCTAATGAGAACTGGTGACAGACTCACGCGATTTCTAGGTCGCTCTGTGGCACCACTAACCTGACTATTTAATCTTCCACTTCTGCCTTACTGGAGACTCAATTCACACAACAAACATGATGATCGTCTAATATACAATATTCCAAAGTCAGTAATATTTTTGAAGAAATAAAATGAACTCTGTAAACATGACTTCAGTCTGGCAGTTACTTTGAGGGAAAAAGCGGTATGCCTAGATTGGGAAATATCTCCATTTAGAAAATTTAAATGCTAAATTTGTATGCGGAATATTGAGATAATGAAGAAGGGTAACCTTAACATACTCAATGTATTGCTGGGTCCATGACAGACATGCTTAATGCATTTCTTCATTATCTCTGTCTGTAACAAAACCTTGTAGCCAAACTAGTATCTGCACTGAAATAATAAAACTGCAAGTACTCTGACAAGGACATTTTATGATTCCATGATCATCAAAAGCACAGCAAGGATGCTACTTTTCAAGAGGCACTATGATTTATTTACAGCATGGTATCATGTTTCTCCATCACATTAAATAACCTGTTATGTAATAAATGCCCAGAAAATTTCCTACCAGGCTGAATGGTTCTTTAAGAAGAAAAGGAAAAACTCTTTAATGATCGCATCATGGAACACTTAGTTAAAAGATACTCAGTAAACAGACAGGTTATGTCATTACCTCACATTAAAAAACAAAACAAAACAAACAAAACACCCAAACCTCCTTTCTTCTAGGCGAAAAACGTTTGCAAAATGTGATCTTTGCGTACAGATGAAGGAAACTCTTTAAAAAAGGAGACAGTAATCAATTGCATCTTTAATGGCATATAGATTTTTAGTTCCAGTTAGCCACTTTTAAGAGATGGTAATAATAGAAGGTATAGCTGTTTATTCTGCTGTATTCCTTTAAGATCTTACAGTAACCAATACCTCAACAAAACCAATGCAATTCTTCCCACAATTTGAGTATTTAAAATTAGTACATTTTTTACCTGTTCTGTTTTTCCTGCTTGTCTGCTAAATCCGTACCTCCTAAAAGAACAACACGAACATGCAAGAAATACATCATTGTTTACAACTTTCACAAATACATTAAGTTTCTATCAGTTTTCAACATAAGAAATGCACCAACAGCCAGGTTCAGGTTAGTTTTGGAATGCTGCAAATAAACTAAATAAGCAGGTACTGCAGCATATTTACAAAATAATTTCAGCTCCATCTACTCCTTCCATCATGATCTGCAAATCTAGACTGTTCATAAAATATTGTTATGTAAAGCTCATGAAAGGAAAAAGCAATGCTTTCTTTCCATTTAGAAGTTAATCCTGAGCTATTAGCTACATACTACCAAATTTTGGAAAGGCCTCAGGAAACTGTCAGTGCAATCCCTTCTCCCAAAGAAACATTCATGCTTGTGTGCTTGATGAATCTGCAATTTCTTTCTGAAGTACAGCATTCAGAGTTTTAAATATATACTCAAATAAACTTTTTTACATCTGCTTCTTTTGAGGGAGAGGAATAATTGACATTTGAGTTATGTTGTTATTTCGGAAATATTATCTTAAAGAAAAAACAGGCAGAAAGAAATTTTAGATATGAGTAAGCAATCATTATGAAGCACTAAACCCAGCATGTACACAGATATGAAAATAAGTGATGCTCCCAATTGACTAAACTTACAACTACAACTGTTTAATTCCTTAACTACTGCAGAAGTAGGACTATTTATAAGCCTTTTATAGCTAAAAGTTAAAAGTGATCCTCAGCAGCAGTATCAATTTTCACCAGCTCTCCATTTATTCAACACTCTTACTTACCAGGTAAATTCCGTCCTATTTTACTACAGCATGACTCCAAGTTTTCAAGAGTTCCCCAACATTAAGTTCTCTCTGCATTTTAAAGCTTAGCAGTACAAAGAATGTGGCAGAGCACTACCCTTCCACAGAATATGCATAAAATTGTATTAGTATAGAAGCATTCATAAGTAGCATTGTCATTATCATGTATCTGTTCTCGCTTTTTGTCGGAGCACAATTTTATTTTCACACAGATAATTGCATCCAAGTAATGCACTGCACCAGAACAGCAATAACAAAAACTTAATCAGCAGTTATATCAACAGAGAACCCAGATGCCTCCCAGGCTTGACATTGCACATCTGTTATAGGAACCGACTTTGTACTTTGCTGAAAACTGATTGATAATATGCAAAGATGTGGCAATGAAAGCCCTTATCGAAAACAAACTATGCAACTGTGTGGAAAGATGCTCACTGGCATCACTCTGCTCTCAAGCCAGGCTCTGGCCTACCACATTAAAGCTCATTTGTGATAACCTCTAAACTAGAGGCCACAGATCAAAAAACAATTTAGAATATGGCACTATCACTGGCTGTATCTGAATAATGCGGCATTTGGTATTGGGACATTGCAAGACTCTATATTATTTGTTGGACTGAGAAAATTAACTTTTACGATTAGTGTTCTCTGAAAGGAGCCATTTTAATGATAACCAAGGGACACTTAGGACATAAAAACATCCTCTACAATTTGCTACAACTGCCATCTACATGCAATAAAAGAATTAAAGGTTCACTTTAACTATTTGAATTATAAAAGCATTCAATTCTATTCCTAAATCTAACAAAAATCTACCATTTGCCTTTTTCAGCAGTGTTCTAGTTCCCCTAAGAGTGTTGAAGAGCAGACAGTAATCCCTACTGCCCCCCCAGATTCTGTATTCATCTTGGAGCCCTTGTACTCATGTTAGTTTATTACTAGGTTCACAGTAGACATACCATCACCTTCCTTAAGAGTTTCTTTCTCTACCAAAACACATGAAGCAGATATTTGTGGGTCTCACTACTGTCACTTTCTCAGATGTTCTTTATTCTTGCACTCTATAAAAAATAGTTTTTTGATCAAGTTTCATGCTTTGCGAATTCATTAAGAAATCATTACCAGAACGCATTCAAATCCTGCAATTATCCTAATTTTCTCCCACTTCCACCCAATTCATGTTCAGCTCTTCATATCAAATAGCTAACTGTATTTGTCTTTTATTAAGTACTGTCCTTCTTTCATATCACCAGTTTAAATAAATGCCCTTCAAATACCAAATACCTCTTCTCCCTTTGTTCTTCTGCTAGGGCTCCACAATACCATCAAGATCACCTCAATAAATACTGTCTTGAAGAGATATTTTCCTTCCCAAAAGCTCACCAGTTCTTGGTTGTCTTTCTTATTAATTCCAAACCACTCCTCATATCTATGTACTGATGCACACTACACAACAGAAGAGCAGTTCCCTTATCTTCAACACTTCCTACTTCTCTGTTCTTATTTCCTCTCCCTGTATGTAAATGTTCTCCATAATCCATTTTCATTGTTTTTTAGATTAAAGATATGTCTGTTTTTCCAGCAGAAATGAGCTTTATTTAACGCTCAACTGTTCCACAGTACCTAAAGCTAAAACTATTTGTGAGGATCTGTAGAAAGCACTTTCTAGTTATTTTGATTTTCAAGCAGTATAGCAATTTCAAGTTTTGTCTTTTTTTAAAAAAAAACTAAAATTACCATAGAAAAATCATACACAAAAAAAATTCCCTTAAACTGCATAAAATATTTTATACTCTTTTTGTGTATTAGGAGATGTCTATTGTCACCAATATGTAGTGATGACACTGAAACAGTACAGGAAACTATAAACAGACAGAACAGGCGTACACCAGGACTTCATTTTTCCATACCAGCTCTTTGGATTCCCGTTGTGAGCACTGATGAAGTATCAATGACCTGATTTAAACATAAAGATTTCAGCATGCATGTCTTCCACTAAAGAGTCAGGGAAGAAATTCACGTGCCAAGTAGAATAATCCCTGACACTGTCACCAACTTGCAAATTCAGTTTTCAATGGGGAGAGAGGAATTGGGACTCTAAAACGGATGAGGTAAATCAAGCCTAACTCCTTACCAGCACTAGAAAAATAGTAAGACTCAGTCAAGACTACAGCCCATAGAAATTGTGAATGCGAACTGTGCTAGTAAAATTAGCTGTTTAACATATATAAACATCTCTATATTAATATATATAGAAGAGGGACTGTATTTCCTTGTAGTTTGCTGTGTTTTGAACAGATGAAGCTCATTAGAGCAGAGAGTAATCTTAGGCTTTTAAATCAGCTTGTTGTACTTCAGATAACTGCACTGAACTCCACTGGTGGTGGAAGGAAGGGAAAAGTTCTACAGTTAACCATTATATATCAAGTTTATGCAATGTCAGAAGAGCTCTGCTGAGTAACAGGACACTCAGATGTCTCCCAATAGTTTCATTCCGTTAGGAACACACAGAAGATTTCACCCCGCTTTAATGGAAAATAAGCTGAAAGATGGTAATCTGTCCATGCTGCCCTCACAAAATACCACCATGAATGAAAGGGGAAGATTATAAACAATCTGCAACCAGGGCACTTGCTGATTTCAACTGTGTGGCAAGAGAAATGCATAAAAAGAGTAAAAGGAAGGTTCGCAAAATAGTGAGACAAAACCAACAACAACAACAAATAATCTATAGTTTTGGGAGAGAAGAAGCCACAGAAGATGCAAAACCAAATTCAAATGTCGTGTGAACTCATTAAGTATTAAGAGTTCAGACAGCAGACAAGCTGTTCATATCACTAAACTATGAAAAGAAAACTGGAAATAGAAACTAGAAACTGAAACTCTGTAACATTATTTTCATGCATTTGGAGAGTTCCTAGTAAATCAGAGGGACTTCCAAAGGTAATGGATAAGTGCAAACCTTGGTAATCTTGTCTCTACACCGAAGTTTGCAAAAAGTAAAAAGCCGAAGCACTAAACCATGATTCAGCCTCCTGATGTAGCAACCACATTAGAACTACAAAAAGAAGCAGTAACAACTTCAGCTCCTTTTTTCCCCACTTTCTGGGGATTGCTTGCAAAGAGGCAATATTGATTGACAGACACTACCTAGAAGCATCATGAATTTAAGCTATTTTTATGAGGTAAAGAACAAGTATGTTAAATAAACATACCCGACTAGCAGCATAAAGGCAGAACTTGGTCTCCCATTGTACAAAACATTGTTCACACACATGAGGACTGTCCAGTCCCCACAGAATTTACAGTGTAAGCAAACAAAATCTGAAACCAAACAGGAGTAAATCTGAAACAGTTTGATCCTCAAGTAGTAGGGGGGAAAAAAAAACAAAACAAAACCCCACAATCTAAATTTTATACAGAATGCTTCTAAATACACACAATACAAAACCCACAGACAATTAAATGAAGCCTTTCACCTGCCGTATTCCAGAAGCGTAGCATGAACCTTTGATTCCTCATCTAGTAGTTCTTCAGCTCCCTTCTGACGTTTATATTTTCTCTGGGGTTTGTAAACCTCCTGTAAGACAGTGAATGAACTCAAAGCTTGTAAGAGGCTTTTCTAAAATAAATGATTAATTGTGATCTAGAGTGATATATATCACTGTTTGCTTTCCAACTCAATATACTTACCCAAATAAAAATCTTTCACTTGCTTTTTTTGGAATTACATGACAAAAATCTTACTGAATTTACTTCCAAACAATTTGCTATAGGATCTGTCTTTCCAGGTTTTAAATAAATAAATAAATAAATGGATATTTAACAACAAACATGATTTCTTCATTCACCTCTTCCATCACATTTGAAAGAAGAGTCAAAAATAACACAATCAATATCTATTAAATAAAGGGCCCATGATTTAGCTGATAATGCCAGTATCTAGAAATGTTACCTCCTTTGTGAATTAATTCTATTTTTAGACTCTTATTAGATAATTAAATGTAATTATCTACTCGATGAGGTTACAATGGAATTAAATCAGATTTTATTGCAATTTAAGGAACAAAAATACCTTAAGAAGTTTGGTACTAAAGTCATTTGATCTCACGCTATCCCAATGTGATCGTATAGCTGCACAACAGCTCAAATAAAAAAAGGATTCACAAGTACTACTTCATGCTGATAGAGCTACTTGCAATTTAAAAACAAAATGTAAACAAAAGGACGGAGCCACTAACAGACACAACTGTTACAGCACTGTAAATATGGCCTATATTAAAGTACCTGTTCGCTTCCTCCTTCCATATAGATCAACTATGCCATTATAAAAGTCTATATAACAACACTAGAAAAATTATTCTACCTCAAGCACAAACAAAATAAAATAAAAAAATCAAATCAAACAAAAAATAATCATGAGATCCTCAGCTTTCCCCATATTAGAAATTGGAACTGAGATAACATTTAATTTGACTGGAATTACTTTTGCTGTTCGTTTGGTGAAAGATTAGGGTGCAATGAGTCTGTAATGCAACATTTCTGTTGCTGGAATAAAGATACTTAGGTTAATTGAGTCTAGTATTTAATGCTATCCTGCTAGCAAAGATCCTGAAAAAAAACTAATGAAGAACCTGTGATCTCAAAGATTATTTTTTTTAGTCAAACTGATATTCTTTAAAAAGTGTATCCCCTAATTAGATGACATTTTCTCTTCTCCTTTTTCTGAAATGAAATTCCAGCCCTCATCACAGCAGAGAAAAATATCATCATCACCACCAAATAATCAGCATCATAAAGGAACACCCTCTCTCTTTTCTGGTCTGTTTTACATTCATATATTTAAAATCCTTCGAGGGTCAGGCTCAGGATGCTTAGAACAAATACATCAGAAAAAACAAAAGTTGAAATCAAAGCTTGAGCTTTCCACATATACATTTAAACTTCTGAAAATTCTATTCACATGGGACAAAACATTCAATGCAAGAAGCTACAGACTCTAAAACAAAAAAAGGAAAGAGTATCTTTCACTTGATCTGACTTTTTGTACCACACAAACTATTATTTTCAACAAGCAATTCCTGCACCATAACACTGCCAAAATAGCTTTCACTTTTTTTTCAAAGACATGTAATCCCAAAGTAGAGATTTCAAACAAGTGAAAATAGATAGTATTCCTTGGCAAGTTTCTCCTGAATTTGTCAGTTACCCTTTGCAATTTTTACTTCATTTCTAATCTCAATTTCTGTCATCTTTATTTCCAGCTACTAAATCTGCTGCATTTTTGACTGTCACATGGAAAAGCTTTTTTATGATCAAGAATCTCCCACAAAATGTACTTTCACACCTACAGAAAAGCAATGCAAGTCATAAAAATAATTATACCTTTTATGATGGCATTCTATATTATACCTGTGTTATATAAAGTGTAGGCATCATACCACAAACATTAGTCTTGGCATCAGATAATTGAGTAGTTGAACAAAACCACTGCAAGACGATCTCAGTTCACTAGACAGTCACCTTTCAGCAGCAGTAGTTCTTATTCCAATAACCATTACTGATATTTAATATTCCCTTTTCTAACCTTTAGGCCTGACAGTGACCATAAATCTCACTGTATTGTCCCCTTGAGAAGAGAAGGGTAGGTCCTTACACCAGAGTTATAATAATGAATTCAGACAACAGACTGATCTTTCACACTTGCTGGTCCTCTTTTAGGAAAGTGGATCTCTCTTCCAATTCCAATGGGTAATGATTTAAAGGTGACCTGCAAAAAAGCTTTCATCTAATAGCCACCTGCTCCTTCTTCCAGTTCCTGTGGATGGATAGGAAAGCTTGTGCGCTTTCTCCCCTGAAAATTCACTCTGTGTGCTCTTCTAGACTGCACTCATGCCTTGACGCCTTAAGACATCTCATGAACTAATCTTGCGTTAAGAAGATCAGATGCCAGCTGTAGAAGACGTAATCCTGACAGAGCTCATATATTTAAGGAAGAGGTGTTTGTTAATGATATCCTGAGTGGTGATGAATAAATGTCAAAACTTTACCTACCATGAAGATGCACCTAAAAACTAGAGATCTGTGATCCAGAGGAGAAGACAGAACACACCTTTATCAACCCTGCAGATAGATCCAAACTAGGGAGAGCATTCAGCATGCTCAAAAGCAGGAGAGCTACTCAGAGATATTTAGACAGGCTAGCTGAATGGTGCAAAATACTATCAAACTTATAAGACTGTACCTTGTTTTCCTTGCTTTCCATTATCCGTTTCATTCTTGGACCCTGAATATGGAGCTATTCCCTTAGCTGCAGAAGTAGACACATGCATATGTGATTTCAGGACCATGACCTACAAATTTTAAAGTAACAGCCCTAACATACTGGGCAAGTGAAAACCAATTCACCAGCTTCAACCAGCAAAGAAACACCTCATCTGGCACTCATGGACTTGCTTCATCTTTGCCATGTCATTCTCTTCCAGCTCTAAAAAGCAATTTCAGAAAACATGCAGGTAGATATGTAGAGGAAACCCAATCAAGCACCACGGGACTTTGTACAAGCCACTTGAATGGACCTGACATTTACTAGGTGACTGCACACTGAAAGTAGATTGCGTTCTTTCTTTTCAGACAAGTTCTCCCAAATGAACGTAGTAATAAAACAGAATAAACTTTAAAAATCGAAATTAGAACATAAAAACTAAGCCTTGAAACCACCTCTGTTCCTCAGCAATCAAAGGGATCCCTTCATCACTGTTAATCAAATATCTTCTGTATTTTTTAAATGACACTAAAAATTCTAGGTATTGATATCTTGAAACAGCATTGTGATTACTTTGTTTCTGTCTCTTCAGTCACAAGGTTGGTATCAGTCACTTGGATACAGAATCTGTAGTGCTATTTAAAGACAATGCAGGTAGAAAATGGATGCACTTGAAATATCTGAAAAATCAGGACAATTATTCTGATAATTGAAAATAAGCAGAAGCTCAATGAATTTCAAGTGCTACTTGATACAATACACATTTGGAATTTGCTTTCTTACATGGGTTTGCATTCTCTCTCAATTTAAAGGGTTATATAGGTGCACAAACAAAACAGTAATACTAATTTACAAGAGGAGCTAACTTGTAAAACGGAAAACAGATCTCACTGGAAAGACAAGTATTTCTGGTTGGAGTAAAAGACTCATTGTAAGTCTGCTAATAATTAAAACAACCAACCAAACCATGGGGAACACCACTTAAGAGACTGTAATTGAAATTTTCAAAGCAAGAGTAATTATTCAAATAGATTAACAAGGGATTTGCATTGGTCATCACCTGGAGACTTTCATAGCAATGTTCTTCTATAAACATACACTGTAATTCAACCGCATATATTAGGTTAAAAAAAAAACAACTACCTCCAAAATATGACAAAAGAGTAAGATGACTTGTCTGGTCCGTTACGCAAGCTATTGTATAGCTCATTACAATGGCATTTAACACCTCTATCCATGGACGAATTGTTTAGGGTGTCTGGCTAGAGCTACCTGATATAGCATTGATTTTTCTCAGAAGAGTAGGGTTTCACCATCTATTGAAGAGCCTTGGAAGCGTCCCACTCAAAGCATACCCAGATTCTTTATCCCTTCTCAAATGTTGGCCTGTGAATTTATCAAGACGGTTCAAAAAAGCCAAAACAAAACAAAACAAGAGTAGCGAACTGTTGGAGTCAGAAATGGTGAATTAACAGTTCGAAGCAAAAGGGAAAATTAGAGAGAAAGCAAGGACAGAAACTCAAGTTGCTAGCTAGGCATCTAAATTCCAGCCTGAGACAGTGATATAGCCTATGTCTTTTACATGCCACTCCTGGTAGCGTTCATGAACAAGCTTTCAAAAAACAAAACCAGTTTGTTCAAGAGTTAGATCTGCATCTGAAGTGGGAGAACACAAGTGATACCACCTTTCCCAACCAACATTTGCTACTTAAAGAAAACATTTCCGAAGTAGGGTGTGTATTTTTTCTGCTAATTACAAGAAGTAAAAAAGGCAAGTTCTGAAACACAGACATTTAAATCGAGGAGATCATCACCATTTTGATTAATTTCAAGATAAACAGTCCAACTGCTGATAGCTTCAAAGAAACACTTAGTCTGCTCATGGTTTAATAGCCTGTAAGCTACCTTGTGACTTTTGTTTGATACGTGGAACTCCACACTCTCTGTGCAGCCAGTTGATATGGTTTACCTACTTGTACAGCGCACATCTAAAACATTTTCAATCTGGTATGTTGGCATTTGTGACCTGTTCTAAGAATGAAGCTTGACATGTAACTTCATTGGGACCTTCTCATGAGAAAACCCAGGGTTGGTTGCATTAAACAGAATTAACTGCCACCATTTCATTACTAAAACCACTTGCTTCTTGATCATAAAAATCTAACATACTTACAAAGATATCAGTAACAGCTTTGATAGCCTTCTCTTTTCTTTGCATAAATTCATCATCCTGCAAGGCATTAATAGAGGTGATTAAAAATACCAGCAATGAGATTAAATCTCAACCATTGTAATGAGTTTAGCAAACAAAGTCGTCAAATAGTTTCTCAGAGAGCTGCCCAATTATTTGGTGAAATGTTAGTGATTTCCTGTAACACAGAAAAGTATTTGCTTCTCTCATCAGACAGACAGGTAGGCAGGTCTTTAAAACTGTATCCAGACCAGCAGGCTTTCT
Organism: Cariama cristata; assembly: GCF_000690535.1. Taxonomy (NCBI): domain Eukaryota; kingdom Metazoa; phylum Chordata; class Aves; order Cariamiformes; family Cariamidae; genus Cariama; species Cariama cristata. Next base: position 32,203 of record NW_009623548.1, read on the forward strand.
GCTCTCTGCTTATACAGTACCTGACCCAAATGCAATCCCAGCCCACTACTGGGAGCTCCAATCATTACTACACCATGAAGAGATGAAGTTGGGATGGGCTTAATGTGGAAAACAGAAGTTTCTCCTACTGCTATTTTAGTTTCCAAGCATTAAAACCAATCAAAAAATGCAAAACAAAATCCAAACTACCGCAAGCTAATAAAACCCAGCTGTCTTTGCCAATACTAGGGACATCTACCTTTAATGCTGTTACTGAATTAGAGAAAAAACTTGGGTTCTAGGTTTTAAATATGGAATTGCCTTGGTATATGCATAAATGGAACTGATGGCTCTGCATTATAGGCACAAATCCAAGCTCATTCCAGCTCTCCTCCTACACCAAGGAAACTTCATATCATTACTGCACGATAGGAAGAAGAGAGGATCACAACACTGTTTTAAGCATGCAATTTCAAAGTAGGCAACATTCGAATATCATCAGAAGGAGAAGGAATGTGATCAAGCTATCTCTAACAGTGCAAAATTACTCTTACCAGTACACTTCTAAATAAAATTGCACCTCTCTCCTCTGACAAACATGTTTTACAGAGACGAATGTATTTCCTTTTAACCAGAACCTGTCCCGCTCTGTCCTTCCCCAAGTTCAGTTTTTTAGGAATCTAGTTTTCAAGAACAAATTTTGGGGTTTGGATACAGGGAGACAAGAGCTGACTTTGAGCACTCTACGATCACCCCCAAGTTATAAAGCATTAAGAGCATAACAATTCTAATTTAGCTAGATCAGCTTTCCCACAGCACGCTGGGTGTTGTCAAACACATTTCAGGCAATACAGCTCCAGTCACATGGTTAGCCTGGATACACCGTACACAGCTCTATATCCACTCCAGAAGCAAGCTACCTGGCAGGCCAGACTGACAGAGAAGTACCAAATATTACAGCAAAACTAAGGCAACTGTTAAGCAAAAGTTAACCACTATCTATGAACTCTCTGTCATAACAATGCTTTAATTTTTTTCCCAGCTGAACGTGTATGTGGATTCCTCTAGGACCGATTAACAAAATGATAGCAAAGGCAACTCTGGTATACTGTGCTGATTTCAGAGCTGTGAAGCTGGAACTGCACCTGAGCATTTGATGTATTATTACAGAAAAAAGAACTGGCTTGATCTTACCTCTGGTAGTCTATGAGATTTTTGAAACTGTGATATAGAGTAAGAACGGATATAGTCTCCCATTTCTTCCCTGGTTTCTATTGCACGTTTCACCAGCCACTGAAAAAAAACAAACAGAAGTTTGTGTCAGTGGAAAGAGGAAGAATTACAGCAGCAAAGACCAAACTACTGTACAATTCTTTTTAATACATAATAAAACCTAAAAGCACATTTTAAGGACACAAACAAGCACATTCATTTGTAAAGATGGTAACTTAGAGACCTAGTCCTAACAAAATGATTCAGCATTACCTATTTTATAAATTTCATGTTTGCTCTTCTTCAATGTACTAAAAAGCTCAGTGGAGCAAACAGATAAAGCATAAGCTAACAAACCAAATGGCTTTTCTTATAATCAAAGTTTTACATATAAAAACCTAAATATTCTTCATCCTGTTGAACTATATTGAACCATACAAACCTCAGTGAGCCATACTGTTCACACTACAGTGGGATTCAATAGTCCAAAGAAGATCAAACTGCCTTGCCTTATAAGCTCCTTGGAGCAGAGCCTGATATCCAAATAAAATCACTTTTCTGAATGTTATTTGTAACTAGCGTACTGCAAAATTAGTTATTTTGCTGCGTGATTTACTCCCTATTTAGCTTGCACTGCAACTTCTCATATATCCAATTGCTTTTACACTCTAATTAATTTCTTATAGTAAGTATGGAAAGAAAATTCTATTGCAAATTTCAACTACTAGGAATTCTTAGTTGACAAATTAATTTATAAACAAAAACATATGAAATCTTCACAAGAATAAGCAAAGTTCATTAGAATTTTGCCAAATGAATTTCTGTAATCCAAATGTTTGTATCTTCAGTATAATCATTCCAAAAAGGAAAACGAAGAGTATCTGCGGAATAGAAATGGATGTAGGCCACTTTAAACATTAGTCTTTCAGCTTGCATCTTTAAGGAGGAAAAAAAAAAAAATAATACACATCCCACCCCCAAAAACCCCCTAAAGTGCCATCCCAGAAATCTGAGTTTCATAAACCCTACATCCTAGCAGGACAAATCTACTACTTAAGCTAAAAATACATTTTAACAAAGTACCTTTTACCGCACTAAGTAGTTACGTTATCTACAGCATTCATTACTATTACTTCTTAAACATTAATACATTATGTTATCAAAATACAGAACAATACATAACATAGAAAAATACACAGCAGTAATTCACAAAACAAAAATTTTCCGGCTTTCTGTTTTCATCTATACCACGGAATAGCCAGCACACCTCACAACTCACCAGACCAAGAGCTCAGCTGTACCAGCCTGCACAACATACATCCTGTTCTACATTCAAAAACTCAAAATTCTACTGTACTCTAAAAGCTATCAATGTTGTCCTTCTACTGAGTAGGCCATACTGAATAAATAATAAATTCTTCAGTTCTAGGAAGCATTGGATTTACAGCATATATATACAAACATGTGATTATACTCTGCACGCATACAGGTTCATCCCTCTCTGCTCCAAAGAAGCCCCTGGGAGCATACTTTAAAATAAACAGATAGTCCAGGTGGCTTTTACACAGTCTGTGGGGTAAGGCATGGTCATCCTTCCACAAAGCAAGCTTGAACTGTTCACAGCACCTATCTCTATCACTCTGAGTGGGAGGAGATGGGCTGGAGCTCTGCTGGAATTTGAAGCAATTAGAAGTTGAACAGAAAATGTTCTGGGCTCTCAGTGCCAGGACCCAACACTGAATTTGTCTTGTATCATTAGTCAATTATACTCTGACAGAAGGCACCACTTGGAACACGACCTCATCTCATTAATCTTGGCTGTACCCCAGGTAGAAGCCATTACAGTTAGGTTATATGCATTTCTACGAAATTATCCTACTGTACACCACTTACTGTTCTCAGAAACTACAGCTCCACCATGAAAAAATGTATCTTCAAGCCTATGAAGTGTTCAAGAAGAACCACATGCCCGTATAAGAAAAAAGACTTCTGACATTTATAAGACCACACAAAAAGCCACAAAAGATTGAAGTACATTTTAAATAATGTTGGAGAAGATATATCTTGTGGGCTGTTGACAGCCTGTGCAGGAGGTCACATAAGAGATCAGATCAATCTTGGGATCCAAGTTTGAACCAGCAACTGTTTTCTGTGCTATAACCATGAACCCCTGGAAAGTGAGGGGAAGATGATGACAACGAGAGAGATGAAAATGCAGACTATTCATTAGAAAGCATATCTCAACACAAGATCATGCACATACTTTTCTCCGTGAACATAAGCAGAATTTACTAGGAAGAACGGCACTATTGCTGCCCACTGGAATCTGTTTTAGTCTTTTTTTTCTTTTTCTTTCTCTTTCTTTTTTCTTTTTTTAAAGTTCTGCTACAGTCTATGGCAGTGAGCCAACTCAATCTAATTTCTTCCTGTAGGGAAGGATTCATCTAAATTCCTCCTGTCAAGTTCACCAGACTAGCTTGCACAGTGCAAGAGCTATTGGGACACAATGCCAGATGGAGGAAAGAGTTTCCATGTTATTTCAAGACTGGTTTGAGATTTAAGGATAGCAAGTGAAATCTTAACTTTAACACAGCATTGAGTGAAGTATCACTATCAAACACATAATTCATACATGCCATGGTGTGGTCAGCCTATTATAGCTCTTGCATAGTCTTTTTCAAAGAACACAGTATACTGGTGACAACAACAAAAGTTTTCTTGAAAGCCTATCTTGGTTGGGACGAAATGAAGAACCAACAGTATCTGGAGCAGGCAGAACTTCACAGGGACCTGACAGAAAGACACAATTTCTAAAAAAAGATTCTCTACATACAAAAAACCCGAAGCTCATCAAGAAAGACTTCTTCACCAAGTATGGACTAAATATACCACCTACTGGCCAGCTACTAATACTGAGAATCACTGCGCTTGGAGAAATCTAGAAGCTGATTTCCTCCTCCCTGCTTAGACTTAATGTTTCTCCTTTCCAGAGGTAATATCCCAAATCAGGACTTTGGATAAAGCAGGACAGAAAAAAGAATACCTAGTGCTACAGTATTTACAGCAGGAGTAATAGTTCATGTTCTCACTTTAGGAGAGGAATTATTTTTCCTGTGAGAGAAGTCTTGTATTTGATAAATGTTACCATTCATTATCATCATCATCATCATCAAGTGACTGGGGCAAGAAAATAACTTGGGTTGGAATTATTTTTTTTTTTTGGTAGGAAAATACAAGTTTAGAAGTAAAAACTCACATTAACAAGACACAAACTTTCCACCTTAGGCAGCATCACCACAGCTTGAAAGCTGTGCAACAGTAGCACACACCACATAACTGCACTCCCCACAAAAAGTTAAGTGTGGTTTTCCTCAGGAGCCTCCTACCAGAAGATAACAACAAAGAGACAACAGAAGTTTTCCCCACTTCTTACAAACTTGCTAAAGTCTTTCACAGACAGGAAGTAAGGAAATATTTAATGAAAAAGAAGCTTGCTTAACCATTTTCATTTTCCCTATTTATCAAAGATACATTTCCATGCGCAGATGAAAGTAAACTCAAAAATGGTAACAACATACCAAGCATTCTCAAGATACCACACACAACTGGAACACATCACGTGTTAGCTTAAACCTTAATAAAATTAAGAACTACAAGCATGCACATGGTCAGTTAGTGGTGGTCAACAAATACACAATAATAGGATCACACGTCAGAGCAATTTATTTTTCCACCCATACAGCTTTTAAGTGATATGAATGAAAGATGAATTATGCTTAAAGAAATAACTCCAAGTGGCTTTCACCTTATTCATATCCTTCTGATTGAATGACTATCTGTATAACTTACCTCATATGCTTAAACATAGACTGTAAGATATTTGTTCCATTTCCTAGTCTGGCAAAGTAGATTATCAGACTCTGAAACAAGCTTAAAATTCAGTTTCTTTAAGCAGACATTCCACAAAAGGCAGAACCTGACTCCTTTTCAAGCAATTTAAAGAGTTTGTTTTCTGTTTTTCTTAAATGTGGATCAAACAATACTTAAGAATTCTATCATCCATAACATCACTCAATTATTTTAAAACATTCATTTAAAGTACTTCTCTGTGATTATTCATTCCAAAGTTAAATAAAGAGCCAAACAATAATACATATCTTTGTTAAAAAGTTTATGCAAGTTTTATGGCCTTTTTCAGCAAAGTATCAACACATCACAAAATTATTACCTGTACAACAGGAAATATATGAATGAAATCCAGTCCCTGGATCTGATGTGGTTCCAAACGATGAGGACACTTCATTTTTGGTAATACTGACACAATTTTTTCAGTTAAGGCACTATTATAAAACAACAAAAACACACACACATATATGCTACAATTTTCTTTTGCAAATTACAAATTATTTTTGCAAACACAGTAGTTAGAAGGTTCCCTCTAGTGGCTTCCATTGTGTACAGCTGTGAAAAGCAATCAGACTTTCATTTACAAAATAGCTTTTACATTGTACTACAAATATTATTAGTCTGTGAAGAGGTGATTAAACCCTTCTTGCAGGCTCCTCTGCTTGTTATTTCATTTGTAATATTACACAAAATTTTAAGATCTGCATGTTTGGTCAGATGAAATGTCTGTGTAAGATATACCTACAAACACCTTTGCATACCATAATATATGCACACATGAAGAAATGCTAGCTTTAGCAACAGTTATACTAAGTAAAAGATAGGCACTCAAAGAAAGTGCAGAATCAAATGTAAGAACTTAAAAATTTGTTTAGCAGAACTCCCAAAATATATGTTGACATTATTACTGAAATTTTATGAGTTTACATATATATTACACCTAAAACCTAAATACACAGTATACTTCACATGGTTTTGAAGTGAGTAAAACTGAATTTGCTGGCAACCGTCTCATTCTACAGCTCAGGTAGGCGCTGGTGAAGTGAAAGGATTACCCTAACACAAGAGGTTGATCTACAAGAACACCATCCTGCTTCTAATAAATCTCTTATTTTAGGGCAAGGTATTTTTTTTGCTGTCAATGCTCTCAAACACATTTTTGAAGCAGGTGTCAGCACTGAGGATGAACACTGTACTCAGAAAATCTAAAAATATTTTTCCATGAAGGAAAAACATTAATTGGTCCAGTACTGACCTCAGTGATATTCAGTACTGCCTAAATGGACAAGGAACATTCTGGAAGAACAAAAGGGGAGTAAGAGATATGAGACAAAGACCAAAGTCTGGGAACAGAGCCTGAAATGTTGTTACTTCTTAAGAGAAGTGAAAACTTTGACATAATTCTTACAAGGCAATTTCCACTATGGCATCATACTAAAATTCCACAACATGAAAACAGCAGCGTCTCTCAGAACAATCAAAGCAAATGCAATTTAAAAAAAAAGAAATTTATTCAATAGATGCAAGATCCTCTCCTAATGTATGTTTCCGTGTTTATCTCAACCCAGCAATTAAATAATAGGACACCATCAAAATGTTTTCAGAGTAATACTGACAAAACACAACTTAACTTTTCCTTATCTTGAGAATGTCACAGAAGCACTGAGCCACCACCAACATAAACATTACATGGACATCAAAACAGCCTATGCTTGTGTGACTCTGAACACTTCAGATTTATAAATAAATCATTGTTGCTGTTTTGGGAGAGGAGCCTGGGTTTTGTTTTGTCAGTTTTGCATGCAGTCAGCTGGAAAGATAACAGAATATTTTCAGAACAACTTAACTATTTCTTATCCTGCTGTTCTTAAGAATAACAAAGATGGTAATTATAAAAACTTGGTGATTATAAAAACTACCACCACCATCTTCATTCCTAGTCTCGACTTCATTCTGTGCACTTGGTAATGCTTTACATTGTTATCTATGATGATTTGAGTGTCTCCAAGTTAATGGTTATAACTACAAATCTTTTTTTTTAAATGTGTTACAGTCTTGCTAATGCTAAATGACTTTCAAGAAAACAGCACAGAAAGATATTCAATTACATTGCGCAAACAGGTTTCTTCATGCAACTGTAACCTGACAGGCTCTTCTTACACCCTGCAAATTTTAATTATGGCTCTTTTATCACAGAAATGCACAAAGAAATAATGTAGTTTCGAATGTATTCTCTTTCTCACATAAACAATGTTTACAGCCTCCCTAATACAGGAATTAGCTGGCTTACAAACAAATTCCATGCATAAGGAATGAATTAAACCAAAATGGGTCACTATCAGGAAGTGAGATACTTCTGAGGATATACTCCTCCTCAGTATGGGGCAGGTAACTGTTTCAGCAACAGTGTCATGCTTTAAATTCTGTTTGCTGACGCCTACAATTCCAATCCAGAACCATAAAGGAGAATCATACAGCAAAACTGCAGACATGGAAAATCCAAGGATGGTCTTCTAATGTTGCACTCCAGTTTCCAGCAGCGTGGTCTCCTTCTGCCCTTTGTTTTGGCCTCTGCCTCATCCCTTTGTGCCAGCACAAGCAGCTGTGCAGCTGCATAGAGAACTGGATCCAGGAACTGATTCATGTTAAAACCATTTTCCTTTTTTTTTTTCCTTTGGTAGGTTTTAATCTGGATCAGTTCCCAATCCAGTTCAATTTGGAGCCACATAAATGCTTTCACTACTTAGTAGGGATATAAGAACATGGCAGCGCAGAGGGGAATAGCACTGCCTTTTTTTGGAATAAGCTTCTTTCTGGTTTTAGAGTTTGTAGAACTACAGTCTGAGAAACTCAGAAACCAGTGCAATGTTTTGCAAATGCGTGGTCTTGAAAAACAGGAAACTTGGACTAAAAATCTTTCTTATAAACAACCAACTATCAGGTAACTTCCCCCCCGCCCCCCACTCGCTGCTTCATTTCCAAGGAAAAAACCACCACACTTGCCATTTAATCAACTTACATTTTTTGACCAATAGTAGAGTTTTCCTGAAATAATAAATCAACATCGATATCAAAGTTGCAAGTAGTGATACACCACGTCATGCCGCCTACCACCTAGCAAAGAAGCAACAGCATGATTAGTTCCATTTTAACTTGAAGAGGTAAAACCAAATACATCTTAAAGGCTTTATTTATTTTAGAAACTACGGCTTTGTATTTTCTTCATCCTCGGTATTCTTATACAGAGACTGAAATACATACAGGTAGCATACATATATCAACTTCTACATACACATACACAAGACAGAACAAAACCAGCAGTTAGTGACATTCTAAACTCCTCTTAGCTTTATATATCAGTTTAGAAACAGTTCTCGGACTTAAAAAAAAATAAAATAGATAAAACATGACAGTATGTTAAATGTCACAATCTTTAAAAAGTGACCATATCAAAATTTTATCAAGGATCATAATTTCTGTATTTATATATTTACCTTTATATATACCTTTGGTACTATTATTCTTTGCTTGCTGACATACGCAACACCAAGTGCTAGGCACAGCATCAACATAGTAATGGAAACCCCCAGCTCTGCAGAAATCTCTATTTCAGGCCCTATTCCTACAGATACTTAGGCATATTTAAACTCCTGAGCCATTTCATCAACTTTACATAAATTACATAAACATTTAAAGACAATATTGCATAAACATATGCAAGATGATCTAAGTGTACGCAAAGGCAAAGAACAGAAAAAGGGATTAAAATGTGGAATAATTTACCAACATCATACAGCAGATTAGGGTGTTCCACATAAGATTTTCTAACGCATTACCCCTCTCACATTCCCCTCTGAAACAGTTAACCAGTATCCCTTTTATACTAGCAGCCAGATCATTTTCAATAGCAATGCTCATTTTTGTAAAGGTTGGCAATTGTCATGAAATGGTAACTTTGCAATTGTATTCAGGCAAGTATAAACCTGATGCATTCACTTCTACACGTAAATGCAACAATATTACATCCTAAGGCCATCTCCTTAAAACTACTTTGTGTCTGTGTGCACAGCCTCCTGAGCAGCTAAGGTCAGTAACACCAAGCAGTCTGAAGAAACTAAAACTGCATTGCAAAGTAAGGCTGTGCTATGATCAAAGAAACAGAAGAAAACAGAAAAGTCCATTTCAAGGCTGCCGCAGTTCTGTGTTTTCGAACCTTGGTTCAGGAATTTCTCACAGAGTCAGCACTAAATCCATTCAAAAGTCTCTTTTCAACCTGAACTTTGCTCACTGTCAGCATCACATACTTCCTGTCGAGGACAATGAAAGGTTAACATACACGACATTCTAAAGATATGTAAAAACAGCCCCAAAATAATCTCACTAGGCTAACTGTTCCATTCTTACACAGAGCCTCTCAAGACAAATATTTCCTCGTTTCTCATTAACGAATTTTGAAAATTCATTAATAATTCATAATAATAATAAATTCATTTTGAAAATTACCACGCTATCTCCAAGTATCAAGTCTTTCTAGCTATTCTAACTGCAATTGAGAGAGGGGCAAAATTTCCTGTATATGACTCTAACTTAGGCCATAATACCACAAAAAAAGCACACCAGCAATTACCTTGCATCCAATTGTGTCCTTTAAAATAGGCCTTGCTGCACTAAGTTGTTTTTCAAGACTGAGGAGGTCCTATCTGTCTGAAACTGGGTCATTTGCAGAATTATTTACATAGGAAAGCCTCATGTGTTGCAAGTGTCTTTTTTTTTTTTTAAAGTCACCTAGAACTGCTTAAATTAACTAGCAAAAAATAAGTAATCATCACATAGTTAAAAAAGGTTTTTAAAAATATTGCATTGGTCTCACCTTGTCAAAGGGCGATAACCCCTTGATTCTTGCTCGAAAATACCCAGCAGCCACTAACAGTTCCAAAATTTCAGTCAACTTGACGTTTTGTTCCTCATCTTCTCTTGTTTCAACCTGAGAAGCGAACAATGCAACACTAATTCAGTGTTTCTCTTTCATTTTTCAAATGAACATTTTCCAAACTTTATCTTAACATAGACGACATATCAGGGAAAACCCTGACTTCCATTAGCAATTTGGTTGTTAATTTGAAAGACATTAAAGAAATAGGTAATGCATTTCTACATGGATTTAACATCACATTTTTCTCACTGAGTTAATCTGCTTTTGCTGTTCAAACTCCTGGTCCACTGCTTGCCTCCAGCTAGACAGATTGCCCCTGTTGCCATAAGACAGTTAATTTATTCTCCATTTTGTGCATTTATTTCAATTTCAGGGTTCACAAAATCATACACCTCAATTTAACATTCTATAATCTTTTTACAAAAACAGGAGGAGACGTTCATGTTAAATTCCACTTTTTGGGTAATGCAATTTAAAGCAAACTCAAGGTATGGCAGCAACAAAAAGTAAACTCTGACGGGCAGCCTGGAGAGTTTCAGTGCTCCAGAGCCTTATCAGCACAGCAACCTTCTAAGAGTGCTTTTGTCCCCGGGTTATAGGATGAAACCCCACAGCTACGAGAACATCCATGATTTACTAGAGGTACAGACCACCCAAACACCTCAGACCCAGGCCGGAGAGACTGCTAACAGGGTTGTAGGTCCCCCCTCAGGGGCTGCAGGGACCCTCCGACACACCCTCCCCACCTTCCTCTTCCCCAAAATCTTATCGACAGCCTCCTCCTCTCCTCTTCCTCCCACAGAAGCCTGAAAAGCCTCGCAAGCAGAAGGGACAGGGAAACGTAATGGTGCACAGAAGGTGACCTACACAGGCGCTGCCTGCAGCCCCACAAGGCCTCCCCCGGGAGCGGGGCGGAGAGGGGCCCGGCTCCCCTCGCCCTCAGGGACCGCACCTCACGGGGCCGGGGGCCGCGGGGAGGG